>NW_026990169.1:302500-525446 GCF_036417665.1 Passer domesticus
ACCCCTGTGCCCTGACCTCTGACCAGTCACCCCAGACCCCTGACCCCTGACCCTGACCCTGATCCCTGACCCTGACCCCTAACCATGAACCTGACCCCCTGACTCCTGACCTCCTGACCCCTGATCCCCTGACCCCTAACCATGACCCCAGACCCTGACCCCTGACCCCTAACCATGACCCTGACCCCATACCCCCTGACCCCTGACCCCCTGACCCCTGACCCCTAACCATGACCCCTGACCCCTGACCCCTAACCATGACCCCTGACCCTGACCCTGATACCTGACCCCTAACCATGACTTTGACCCCTGACCCCTGACCCCTGAGTCCTGATCCCTAACTCTGACCCCTGACCCCCTGACCCCCTGACCCCTGACCCCTAACCATGACCCCATTCCCTGACCGCTGACCACTAACCATGACCCCATTCCCTGACCCTGACCCCTGACCCTGACCCCGACCCCTAACCATGACGCTGACCCTTGACCACTGACCCCTGACCCCTACTAATGACCCCTGACCATGACCCATGACCATGACCCCTGACCTTTGACCCCTGACCCCTGACCCTGACCCCTGATCCCTAACCCTGACCCCTGACCCCTGATCCCCTGACCCCTGACCCCCTGACCCCTGACCCCTAACCATGACCCCTGACCCTGAGCCTGACCGCTGACCCCTAACCATGACCCCATTCCCTGACCCTGAACCCTGTCCACTAACCATGACCCTGACCCCTGATCCCTGACCCTGACCCCTGACCACTAACCATGACCCAAATCCCTGACCCCTGACCCCTAACCATTCCCTGACCCCTGACCCCTGACCCCTTACCCTGACCCCTGACCCCTAACCATGACCCCTGACCCTGACCCCTAACCATGAACCTGACCCCCTGACTCCTGACCTCCTGACCCCTGATCCCCTGACCCCTGACCCTTGACCCCTGACCCCTGACCCCTAACCATGACCCTGACCCCATACCCCCTGACCCCTGACCCCCTGACCCCTGACCCCTAACCATGACCCCTGAGCCTGAGCCTGACCGCTGTCCCCTAACCATGACCCCATTCCCTGACCCCGACCCCTGACCCCTAACCACGACCCTGACCCTTGACCCCTGACGCCTGACCCCTATTAATGACCCCTGACCCATGACAATGACCCCTGACCTTTGACCCCTGACCCCTGACCCCTGACCCCTGACTCCTGATCCCTGACTCTGACCCCTGACCCCTGATCCCTGACTCTGACCCCTGACCCCTGACTCCTGATCCCTAACCCTAACCCCTAACCCCTGATGCCTGATGCCTGACCCCTGACCCCTGACCCCTAACCATCACCCCTGACCCCTGACACCTGACCCTTGACCCCTGACCCCTGACCCCTGACCCCTAACCATGACCCCTGAACCATGACCCCTGACAGTGACTCTGACCCCTGACCGCTAACCATTACCCCTGACCACCGACCCCTGACTCTGACCCCTGACCCCTGACTCCTGACCCCTGATCCCTAACCCTGACCCCTGACCCCCTGATCCCTGATCCCTGACCCCAGACCCCTGACTCTATCCCTGACCACTGACCCTTGACCCCTGACCCCTAGCCATGACCCCTGACCCCCTGACCTCCTGACCCCTGACCCCTGACCCCTAACCATGACCCCTGACCCCTAACAATGACCCCTGACCCCTGACCTTTGACCCCTGACCCTGCCCCCTAATCCCTAACCCTGACCCCTGACCACTGACCCCTGACCCCTGACTCTGACCCCTGACCCCTAACCCCTGACCTCTGACCACTCACCCCAGACCCCTGACCCTGACCCTGATCCCTGATCCTTGACCCCTAACCATGACCCTGACCCCTGACCCCTAACCATGACCCCTGACCCAGACCCTGACCCCTGACCCCTAACCATGACCCCAGACCCTGACCCCTGACCCCTAACCATGACCCTGACCCCCTGATCCCCTGACCCCTGACCCGTAACCATGACACCTGACCCTGACCCCTGACCCTGACCCCGACCCCTGACCATGACGCTGACCCTTGACCACTGACCCCTGACCCCTACTAATGACCCCTGACCATGACCCATGACCATGACCCCTGAACTTTGACCCCTGACCCCTGACCCTGACCCCTGATCCCTAACCCTGACCCCTGACCCCTGACCCCCTGACCCCTGACCCCCTGACCCCTGACCCCCTGACCCCTGACCCCTAACCATGACCCCTGACCCTGAGCCTGACCGCTGACCCCTAACCATGACCCCATTCCCTGACCCCTGACCCCTAACCACGACCCTGACCCTTGACCCCTGACCCCTGACCCCTATTAATGACCCCTGACCCATGACAATGACCCCTGACCTTTGACCCCTAACCATGACACCTGACCCTTGACCCCTGACCCCTGACCCCTGACCCCTGACCCCTGACCCCTGACCCCTGACTCTGACCCCCGACCACTCACCCCAGACAGCTGACCCCTGATCCCTGACCCTGACCCCAAACCATGACCCTGACCCCTGACCCCTAACCATGACCCCTGACCCCTGACCACTAACCATGACCCAATTCCCTGACCCCTGACCCCTAACCATTCCCTGACCCCTGACCCCTGACCCCTGACCCTGACCCCTGACCCCTAACCATGACCCCTGACCCTGACCCCTTACCATGAACCTGACCCCCTGACTCCTGACCTCCTGACCCCTGATCCCCTGACCCCTGACCCTTGACCCCAGACCCCTGACCCCTAACCATGACCCCTAACCCCTGACCCCTAACCATGACCCCAGACCCTGACCCCTGACCCCTAACCATGACCCTGACCCCATACCCCCTGACCCCTGACCCCCTGACCCCTGACCCCTAATCATGACCCCTGAGCCTGAGCCTGACCGCTGACCCCTAACCATGACCCCATTCCCTGACCCCGACCCCTGACCCCTAACCACGACCCTGACCCTTGACCCCTGACCCCTGACCCCTATTAATGACCCCTGACCTATGACAATGACCCCTGACCTTTGACCCCTGACCCCTGACCCCTGACCCCTGAC
Source organism: Passer domesticus (assembly GCF_036417665.1). Taxonomy (NCBI): domain Eukaryota; kingdom Metazoa; phylum Chordata; class Aves; order Passeriformes; family Passeridae; genus Passer; species Passer domesticus. Next base: position 305,574 of record NW_026990169.1, read on the forward strand.
CCTTGACCGCAGACTCCTGATCCCTGACTCTGACCCCTGACCCCTGATCCCTGACTCTGACCCCTGACCCCTGACTCCTGATCCCTAACCCTAACCCCTAACCCCTGATGCCTGATGCCTGATGCCTGACCCCTGACCCCTAACCATCACCCCTGACCCCTGACACCTGACCCTTGACCCCTGAACCCTGACCCCTAACCATGACCCCTGACCATGACCCCTGACAGTGACTCTGACCCCTGACCGCTAACCATGACCCCTGACTCCTGACCCCTGACCCCTAACCCCTAACCATGACCCCTGACCCCTGACCCCTAACAATGACCCCTGACCCCTGACCCCTGACCCCTAACCCTGACCCCTGACCTTTGACCCCTCACCCTGCCCCCTGATCCCTAACCCTGACTCCTGACCCCTGACCACCGACCCCTGACTCTGACCCCTCACCCCTGACCCCTAACCATGGCCCCATTCCTTTGACCCCTGACCCCTGACTCCTGACCCTGACACCTGACCCCTGACACCAGACCTTTGACCCCTGACCCTGACCCCTGATCTTTGACCCCTAACCATGACCCCTGATGCCTGACCCCTGACCCCTGACCCCCTGACCCTTGACCCCTGACCTCCTGACCCCTGACCCTAGACCCCTGACCCCTGACCCCTAACCATGACCCCTTACCTTTGACCCCTGACCCCTGACCCCTGATCCCCGACCCCTGAGTCCTGATCCCAAACCCTGACCCCTGACCCCTGACCCTGACCCCTGACCCCTGACCCTGACCCCTGACCCCCGACCCCTGAGCCCTGACTCTGACCCCCGACCACTCACCCCAGACAGCTGACCCCTGATCCCTGACCCTGACCCCAAACCATGACCCTGACCCCTGACCCCTAACCATGACCCCTGACCCCTGACCCTGACCCTGACCCCTGTCCACTAACCATGACCCAATTCCCTGACCCCTGACCCCTAACCATTCCCTGACCCCTGACCCCTGACCCCTGACCCTGACCCCTGACCCCTAACCATGACCCCTGACCCTGACCCCTAACCATGAACCTGACCCCCTGACTCCTGACCTCCTGACCCCTGATCCCCTGACCCCTGACCCTTGACCCCAGACCCCTGACCCCTAACCATGACCCCTGACCCCTGACCCCTAACCATGACCCCAGACCCTGACCCCTGACCCCTAACCATGACCATGACCCCATACCCCCTGACCCCTGACCCCCTGACCCCTGACCCCTAACCATGACCCCTGAGCCTGAGCCTGACCACTGACCCCTAACCATGACCCCATTCCCTGACCCCTGACCCCTAACCACGACCCTGACCCTTGACCCCTGACCCCTGACCCCTATTAATGACCCCTGACCCATGACAATGACCCCTGACCTTTGACCCCCTGATCCCTGACCCCTGACCCCTGACCCCTGACCCCTGACCCCTGACCCCTGATCCCTGACTCTGACCCCCGACCACTCACCCCAGACAGCTGACCCCTGATCCCTGACCCCAAACCATGACCCTGACCCCTGACCCCTAACCATGACCCCTGACCCCTGACCCTGACCCCTGACCACTAACCATGACCCAATTCCCTGACCCCTGACCCCTAACCATTCCCTGACCCCTGACCCCTGACCCCTGACCCTGACCCCTGACCCCTAACCATGACCCCTGACCCTGACCCCTAACCATGAACCTGACCCCCTGACTCCTGACCTCCTGACCCCTGATCCCCTGACCCCTGACCCTTGACCCCAGACCCCTGACCCCTAACCATGACCCCTAACCCCTGACCCCTAACCATGACCCCAGACCCTGACCCCTGACCCCTAACCATGACCCTGACCCCATACCCCCTGACCCCTGACCCCCTGACCCCTGACCCCTAACCATGACCCCTGAGCCTGAGCCTGACCGCTGACCCCTAACCATGACCCCATTCCCTGACCCCGACCCTTGACCCCTAACCACGACCCTGACCCTTGACCCCTGACCCCTGACCCCTATTAATGACCCCTGACCCATGACAATGACCCCTGACCTTTGACCCCTGACCCCTGACCCCTGACCCCTGACCCCTGACCCTTGACCCCAGACTCCTGATCCCTGACTCTGACCCCTGACCCCTGATCCCTGACTCTGACCCCTGACCCCTGACTCCTGATCCCTAACCCTAACCCCTAACCCCTGATGCCTGATGCCTGACCCCTGACCCCTGACCCCTAACCATCAGCCCTGACCCCTGACACCTGACCCTTGACCCCTGACCCCTGACCCCTGACCCCTAACCATGACCCCTGACAGTGACTCTGATCCCTGACCGCTAACCATGACCCCTGACTCTGACCCCTGACCCCTGACCCCTAACCATGACCCCATTCCCTGACGCCTAACCATGACCCTGACCCCTGACCACTCACCCCAGACCATGACCCTTGACCCCTGACCCTTGACCCCTGACCCCTGACCCCTAACCATGACCCCTGACCTTTGACGCCTGACCCTGACCCTGACCCCCGACCCCTGACCCCTGATCCCTAACCCTGACCCCTGACCCCCTGATCCCTGACCCCTGACCCCAGACCCCTGACTCTATCCCTGACCCCTGACCCTTGACCCCTGACCCCTAGCCATGACCCCTGACCCCCTGACCTCCTGACCCCTGACCCCTGACCCCTAACCATGACCCCTGACCCCTAACAATGACCCCTGACCCCTGACCCCTGACCTTTGACCCCTGACCCTGCCCCCTAATCCCTAACCCTGACCCCTGACCACTGACCCCTGACCCCTGACTCTGACCCCTGACCCCTAACCCCTGACCTCTGACCACTCACCCCAGACCCCTGACCCTGACCCTGATCCCTGACCCCTAACCATGACCCTGACCCCTGACCCCTAACCATGACCCCTGACCCAGACCCTGACCCCTGACCCCTAACCATGACCCCAGACCCTGACCCCTGACCCCTAACCATGACCCTGACCCCCTGACCCCTGACCCCTGACCCCTAACCATGACACCTGACCCTGACCCCTGACCCTGACCCTGACCCCTGACCCCTAACCATGACCCTGACCCCTGACCCCTACGCCTGACCCCTGACCCCTGACCCCCTGACCCTCTGACCCCCTGACCCCCTGACACCTGACCCTTGACGCCTGACCCATGACCCCTTACCATGACCCCTTACCATTGACCCCTGACCCCTGATCCCTAACCCTGACCCCTGACCCCCGACCCCTGAGCCCTGACTCTGACCCCCGACCACTCACCCCAGACAGCTGACCTCTGATCCCTGACCCTGACCCCAAACCATGACCCTGACCCCTGACCCCTAACCATGACCCCTGACCCTGACCCCTAACCATGAACCTGACCCCCTGACTCCTGACCTCCTGACCCCTGATCCCCTGACCCCTGACCCTTGACCCCAGACCCCTGACCCCTAACCATGACCCCTAACCCCTGACCCATAACCATGACCCCAGACCCTGACCCCTGACCCCTAACCATGACCCTGACCCCATACCCCCTGACCCCTGACCCCCTGACCCCTGACCCCTAACCATGACCCCTGAGCCTGAGCCTGACCGCTGACCCCTAACCATGACCCCATTCCCTGACCCCAACCCCTGACCCCTAACCACGACCCTGACCCTTGACCCCTGACCACTGACCCCTATTAATGACCCCTGACCCATGACAATGACCCCTGACCTTTGACCCCTGACCACTGACCCCTGACCCCTGACCCCTGACTCCTGATCCCTGACTCTGACCCCTGACCCCTGACTCCTGATCCCTAACCCTAACCCCTAACCCCTGATGCCTGATGCCTGACCCCTGACCCCTGACCCCTAACCATCACCCCTGACCCCTGACACCTGACCCTTGACCCCTGACCCCTGACCCCTGACCCCTAACCATGACCCCTGACCATGACCCCTGACAGTGACTCTGACCCCTGACCGCTAACCATGACCCCTGACTCCTGACCCCTGACCACCGACCCCTGACTCTGACCCCTGACCCCTGACCCCTGACCCCTAACCCTGACCCCTGACCCCCTGATCCCTGACCCCTGACCCCAGACCCCTGACTCTATCCCTGACCCCTGACCCTTGACCCCTGACCCCTAGCCATGACCCCTGACCCCCTGACCCCTGACCCCTGACCCCTAACCATGACACCTGACCCTGACCCCTGACCCTGACCCCGACCCCTGACCATGACGCTGACCCTTGACCACTGACCCCTGACCCCTACTAATGACCCCTGACCATGACCCATGACCATGACCCCTGAACTTTGACCCCTGACCCCTGACCCTGACCCCTGATCCCTAACCCTGACCCCTGACCCCTGACCCCCTGACCCCTGACCCCCTGACCCCTGACCCCTAACCATGACCCCTGACCCTGAGCCTGACCTCTGACCCCTAACCATGACCCCATTCCCTGACCCCTGACCCCTAACCACGACCCTGACCCTTGACCCCAGACCCCTGACCCCTAACCATGACCCCTAACCCCTGACCCCTAACCATGACCCCAGACCCTGACCCCTGACCCCTAACCATGACCCTGACCCCATACCCCCTGACCCCTGACCCCCTGACCCCTGACCCCTAACCATGACCCCTGAGCCTGAGCCTGACCGCTGACCCCTAACCATGACCCCATTCCCTGATTCCGACCCCTGACCCCTAACCACGACCCTGACCCTTGACCCCTGACCCCTGACCCCTATTAATGACCCCTGACCCATGACAATGACCCCTGACCTTTGACCCCTGACCCCTGACCCCTGACCCTTGACCCCAGACTCCTGATCCCTGACTCTGACCCCTGACCCCTGATCCCTGACTCTGACCCCTGACCCCTGACTCCTGATCCCTAACCCTAACCCCTAACCCCTGATGCCTGATGCCTGACCCCTGACCCCTAACCATCACCCCTGACCCCTGACACCTGACCCTTGACCCCTGACCCCTGACCCCTGACCCCTAACCATGACCCCTGACCATGACCCCTGACAGTGACTCTGATCCCTGACCGCTAACCATGACCCCTGACTCTGACCCCTGACCCCTGACCCCTAACCATGACCCCATTCCCTGACGCCTAACCATGACCCTGACCCCTGACCACTCACCCCAGACCATGACCCTTGACCCCGGACCCTTGACCCCTGACCCCTAACCATGACCCCTGACATTTGACCCCTGACCCTGACCCCCGACCCCTGACCCCTGATCCCTAACCCTGACCCCTGACCCCCTGATCCCTGACCCCTGACCCCAGACCCCTGACTCTCTCCCTCACCCCTGACCCTTGACCCCTGACCCCTAGCCATGACCCCTGACCCCCTGACCTCCTGACCCCTGACCCCTGACCCCTAACCATGACCCCTGACCCTTAACAATGACCCCTGACCCCTGACCCCTGACCTTTGACCCCTGACCTTTGACCCCTGACTCTGACCCCTGACCCCTAACCCCTGACCTCTGACCACTCACCCCAGACCCCTGACCCTGACCCCTGACCCCTAACCATGACCCTGACCCCCTGACCCCTGACCCCTGAACCCTAACCATGACACCTGACCCTGACCCCTGACCCTGACCCTGACCCCTGACCCCTAACCATGACCCTGACCCCTGACCCCTATGCCTGACCCCTGACCCCTGACCGCCTGACCCTCTGACCCCCTGACCCCCTGACACCTGACCCATGACCCCTTACCATGACCCCTTACCTTTGACCCCTGACCCCTGATCCCTAACCCTGACCCCCGACCCCTGAGCCCTGACTCTGACCCCCGACCACTCACCCCAGACAGCTGACCTCTGATCCCTGACCCTGACCCCAAACCATGACCCTGACCCCTGACCCCTAACCATGACCCCTGACCCTGACCTTGACCCCTGACCCCTAACCATGACCCTGACCCCTGACCCCTGACCCCAGAGTCCTGATCCCTAACTCTGACCCCTAACCCCCTGACCCCCTGACCCCTGACCCCTGACCCCTAACCATGGCCCCTGACCCTGACCGCTGACCCCTAACCATGACCCCATTCCCTGACCCTGACCCCGACCCCTAACCATGACGCTGACCCTTGACCACTGACCCCTAACCATGACTCCTGACCTTTGACCCCTGACCCCTGACCATGACCCCTGAGCCCTAACAATGACCCCTGACCCCTGACCCCTGTGCCCTGACCTCTGACCAGTCACCCCAGACCCCTGACCCCTGACCCTGACCCTGATCCCTGACCCTGACCGCTAACCATGAACCTGACCCCCTGACTCCTGACCTCCTGACCCCTGATCCCCTGACCCCTGACCCCTGACCCTTGACCCCAGACCCCTGACCCCTAACCATGACCCCTGACCCCTGACCCCTAACCATGACCCCTGACCCTGACCCTGATACCTGACCCCTAACCATGACTTTGACCCCTGACCCCTGACCCCTGAGTCCTGATCCCTAACTCTGACCCCTGACCCCCTGACCCCCTGATCCCTGACCCCTAACCATGACCCCATTCCCTGACCGCTGACCACTAACCATGACCCCATTCCCTGACCCTGACCCCTGACCCTGACCCCGACCCCTAACCATGACGCTGACCCTTGACCACTGACCCCTGACCCCTACTAATGACCCCTGACCATGACCCATGACCATGACCCCTGACCTTTGACCCCTGACCCCTGACCCTGACCCCTGATCCCTAACCCTGACCCCTGACCCCTGATCCCCTGACCCATGACCCCCTGACCCCTGACCCCTAACCATGACCCCTGACCCTGAGCCTGACCGCTGACCCCTAACCATGACCCCATTCTCTGACCCTGAACCCTGTCCACTAACCATGACCCTGACCCCTGACCCCTGACCCTGACCCCTGACCACTAACCATGACCCAAATCCCTGACCCCTGACCCCTAACCATTCCCTGACCCCTGACCCCTGACCCCTTACCCTGACCCCTGACCCCTAACCATGACCCCTGACCCTGACCCCTAACCATGAACCTGACCCCCTGACTCCTGACCTCCTGACCCCTGATCCCCTGACCCCTGACCCTTGACCCCAGACCCCTGACCCCTAACCATGACCCTGACCCCATACCCCCTGACCCCTGACCCCCTGACCCCTGACCCCTAACCATGACCCCTGAGCCTGAGCCTCACCGCTGTCCCCTAACCATGACCCCATTCCCTGACCCCGACCCCTGACCCCTAACCACGACCCTGACCCTTGACCCCTGACGCCTGACCCCTATTAATGACCCCTGACCCATGACAATGACCCCTGACCTTTGACCCCTGACCCCTGACCCCTGACCCCTGACTCCTGATCCCTGACTCTGACCCCTGACCCCTGATCCCTGACTCTGACCCCTGACCCCTGACTCCTGATCCCTAACCCTAACCCCTAACCCCTGATGCCTGATGCCTGACCCCTGACCCCTAACCATCACCCCTGACCCCTGACACCTGACCCTTGACCCCTGACCCCTGACCCCTGACCCCTAACCATGACCCCTGAACCATGACCCCTGACAGTGACTCTGACCCCTGACCGCTAACCATTACCCCTGACCACCGACCCCTGACTCTGACCCCTGACCCCTGACTCCTGACCCCTGATCCCTAACCCTGACCCCTGACCCCCTGATCCCTGATCCCTGACCCCAGACCCCTGACTCTATCCCTGACCCCTGACCCTTGACCCCTGACCCCTAGCCATGACCCCTGACCCCCTGACCTCCTGACCCCTGACCCCTGACCCCTAACCATGACCCCTGACCCCTAACAATGACCCCTGACCCCTGACCTTTGACCCCTGACCCTGCCCCCTAATCCCTAACCCTGACCCCTGACCACTGACCCCTGACCCCTGACTCTGACCCCTGACCCCTAACCCCTGACCTCTGACCACTCACCCCAGACCCCTGACCCTGACCCTGATCCCTGATCCTTGACCCCTAACCATGACCCTGACCCCTGACCCCTAACCATGACCCCTGACCCAGACCCTGACCCCTGACCCCTAACCATGACCCCAGACCCTGACCCCTGACCCCTAACCATGACCCTGACCCCCTGATCCCCTGACCCCTGACCCGTAACCATGACACCTGACCCTGACCCCTGACCCTGACCCCGACCCCTGACCATGACGCTGACCCTTGACCACTGACCCCTGACCCCTACTAATGACCCCTGACCATGACCCATGACCATGACCCCTGAACTTTGACCCCTGACCCCTGACCCTGACCCCTGATCCCTAACCCTGACCCCTGACCCCTGACCCCCTGACCCCTGACCCCCTGACCCCTGACCCCCTGACCCCTGACCCCTAACCATGACCCCTGACCCTGAGCCTGACCGCTGACCCCTAACCATGACCCCATTCCCTGACCCCTGACCCCTAACCACGACCCTGACCCTTGACCCCTGACCCCTGACCCCTATTAATGACCCCTGACCCATGACAATGACCCCTGACCTTTGACCCCTAACCATGACACCTGACCCTTGACCCATGACCCCTGACCCCTGACCCCTGACCCCTGACCCCTGACCCCTGACTCTGACCCCCGACCACTCACCCCAGACAGCTGACCCCTGATCCCTGACCCTGACCCCAAACCATGACCCTGACCCCTGACCCCTAACCATGACCCCTGACCCCTGACCACTAACCATGACCCAATTCCCTGACCCCTGACCCCTAACCATTCCCTGACCCCTGACCCCTGACCCCTGACCCTGACCCCTGACCCCTAACCATGACCCCTGACCCTGACCCCTAACCATGAACCTGACCCCCTGACTCCTGACCTCCTGACCCCTGATCCCCTGACCCCTGACCCTTGACCCCAGACCCCTGACCCCTAACCATGACCCCTAACCCCTGACCCCTAACCATGACCCCAGACCCTGACCCCTGACCCCTAACCATGACCCTGACCCCATACCCCCTGACCCCTGACCCCCTGACCCCTGACCCCTAATCATGACCCCTGAGCCTGAGCCTGACCGCTGACCCCTAACTATGACCCCATTCCCTGACCCCGACCCCTGACCCCTAACCACGACCCTGACCCTTGACCCCTGACCCCTGACCCCTATTAATGACCCCTGACCCATGACAATGACCCCTGACCTTTGACCCCTGACCCCTGACCCCTGACCCTTGACCCCAGACTCCTGATCCCTGACTCTGACCCCTGACCCCTGATCCCTGACTCTGACCCCTGACCCCTGACTCCTGATCCCTAACCCTGACCCCTAACCCCTGATGCCTGATGCCTGATGCCTGACCCCTGACCCCTAACCATCACCCCTGACCCCTGACACCTGACCCTTGACCCCTGAACCCTGACCCCAAACCATGACCCCTGACCATGACCCCTGACAGTGACTCTGACCCCTGACCGCTAACCATGACCCCTGACTCCTGACCCCTGACCCCTAACCCCTAACCATGACCCCTGACCCCTGACCCCTAACAATGACCCCTGACCCCTGACCCCTGACCCCTAACCCTGACCCCTGACCTTTGACCCCTCACCCTGCCCCCTGATCCCTAACCCTGACTCCTGACCCCTGACCACCGACCCCTGACTCTGACCCCTGACCCCTGACCCCTAACCATGGCCCCATTCCTTTGACCCCTGACCCCTGACTCCTGACCCTGACACCTGACCCCTGACACCAGACCTTTGACCCCTGACCCTGACCCCTGATCTTTGACCCCTAACCATGACCCCTGATGCCTGACCCCTGACCCCTGACCCCCTGACCCTTGACCCCTGACCTCCTGACCCCTGACCCTAGACCCCTGACCCCTGACCCCTAACCATGACCCCTTACCTTTGACCCCTGACCCCTGACCCCTGATCCCCGACCCCTGAGTCCTGATCCGAAACCCTGACCCCTGACCCCTGACCCTGACCCCTGACCCTGACCCCTGACCCCCGACCCCTGAGCCCTGACTCTGACCCCCGACCACTCACCCCAGACAGCTGACCCCTGATCCCTGACCCTGACCCCAAACCATGACCCTGACCCCTGACCCCTAACCATGACCCCTGACCCCTGACCCTGACCCTGACCCCTGTCCACTAACCATGACCCAATTCCCTGACCCCTGACCCCTAACCATTCCCTGACCCCTGACCCCTGACCCCTGACCCTGACCCCTGACCCCTAACCATGACCCCTGACCCTGACCCCTAACCATGAACCTGACCCCCTGACTCCTGACCTCCTGACCCCTGATCCCCTGACCCCTGACCCTTGACCCCAGACCCCTGACCCCTAACCATGACCCCTGACCCCTGACCCCTAACCATGACCCCAGACCCTGACCCCTGACCCCTAACCATGACCATGACCCCATACCCCCTGACCCCTGACCCCCTGACCCCTGACCCCTAACCATGACCCCTGAGCCTGAGCCTGACCACTGACCCCTAACCATGACCCCATTCCCTGACCCCTGACCCCTAACCACGACCCTGACCCTTGACCCCTGACCCCTGACCCCTATTAATGACCCCTGACCCATGACAATGACCCCTGACCTTTGACCCCCTGATCCCTGACCCCTGACCCCTGACCCCTGACCCCTGACCCCTGACCCCTGATCCCTGACTCTGACCCCCGACCACTCACCCCAGACAGCTGACCCCTGATCCCTGACCCTGACCCCAAACCATGACCCTGACCCCTGACCCCTAACCATGACCCCTGACCCCTGACCCTGACCCCTGACCACTAACCATGACCCAATTCCCTGACCCCTGACCCCTAACCATTCCCTGACCCCTGACCCCTGACCCCTGACCCTGACCCCTGACCCCTAACCATGACCCCTGACCCTGACCCCTAACCATGAACCTGACCCCCTGACTCCTGACCTCCTGACCCCTGATCCCCTGACCCCTGACCCTTGACCCCAGACCCCTGACCCCTAACCATGACCCCTAACCCCTGACCCCTAACCATGACCCCAGACCCTGACCCCTGACCCCTAACCATGACCCTGACCCCATACCCCCTGACCCCTGACCCCCTGACCCCTGACCCCTAACCATGACCCCTGAGCCTGAGCCTGACCGCTGACCCCTAACCATGACCCCATTCCCTGACCCCGACCCTTGACCCCTAACCACGACCCTGACCCTTGACCCCTGACCCCTGACCCCTATTAATGACCCCTGACCCATGACAATGACCCCTGACCTTTGACCCCTGACCCCTGACCCCTGACCCCTGACCCTTGACCCCAGACTCCTGATCCCTGACTCTGACCCCTGACCCCTGATCCCTGACTCTGACCCCTGACCCCTGACTCCTGATCCCTAACCCTAACCCCTAACCCCTGATGCCTGATGCCTGACCCCTGACCCCTGACCCCTAACCATCAGCCCTGACCCCTGACACCTGACCCTTGACCCCTGACCCCTGACCCCTGACCCCTAACCATGACCCCTGACAGTGACTCTGATCCCTGACCGCTAACCATGACCCCTGACTCTGACCCCTGACCCCTGACCCCTAACCATGACCCCATTCCCTGACGCCTAACCATGACCCTGACCCCTGACCACTCACCCCAGACCATGACCCTTGACCCCTGACCCTTGACCCCTGACCCCTGACCCCTAACCATGACCCCTGACCTTTGACGCCTGACCCTGACCCTGACCCCCGACCCCTGACCCCTGATCCCTAACCCTGACCCCTGACCCCCTGATCCCTGACCCCTGACCCCAGACCCCTTACTCTATCCCTGACCCCTGACCCTTGACCCCTGACCCCTAGCCATGACCCCTGACCCCCTGACCTCCTGACCCCTGACCCCTGACCCCTAACCATGACCCCTGACCCCTAACAATGACCCCTGACCCCTGACCCCTGACCTTTGACCCCTGACCCTGCCCCCTAATCCCTAACCCTGACCCCTGACCACTGACCCCTGACCCCTGACTCTGACCCCTGACCCCTAACCCCTGACCTCTGACCACTCACCCCAGACCCCTGACCCTGACCCTGATCCCTGACCCCTAACCATGACCCTGACCCCTGACCCCTAACCATGACCCCTGACCCAGACCCTGACCCCTGACCCCTAACCATGACCCCAGACCCTGACCCCTGACCCCTAACCATGACCCTGACCCCCTGACCCCTGACCCCTGACCCCTAACCATGACACCTGACCCTGACCCCTGACCCTGACCCCTGTCCACTAACCATGACCCAATTCCCTGACCCCTGACCCCTAACCATTCCCTGACCCCTGACCCCTGACCCCTGACCCTGACCCCTGACCCCTAACCATGACCCCTGACCCTGACCCCTAACCATGAACCTGACCCCCTGACTCCTGACCTCCTGACCCCTGATCCCCTGACCCCTGACCCTTGACCCCAGACCCCTGACCCCTAACCATGACCCCTAACCCCTGACCCCTAACCATGACCCCAGACCCTAACCCCTGACCCCTAACCATGACCCTGACCCCATACCCCCTGACCCCTGACCCCCTGACCCCTGACCCCTAACCATGACCCCTGAGCCTGAGCCTGACCGCTGACCCCTAACCATGACCCCATTCCCTGATTCCGACCCCTGACCCCTAACCACGACCCTGACCCTTGACCCCTGACCCCTGACCCCTATTAATGACCCCTGACCCATGACAATGACCCCTGACCTTTGACCCCTGACCCCTGATCCCTGACCCCTGACCCCTGACTCCTGATCCCTGACTCTGACCCCTGACCCCTGATCCCTGACTCTGACCCCTGACCCCTGACTCCTGATCCCTAACCCTAACCCCTAACCCCTGATGCCTGATGCCTGACCCCTGACCCCTAACCATCACCCCTGACCCCTGACACCTGACCCTTGACCCCTGACCCCTGACCCCTGACCCCTAACCATGACCCCTGACCATGACCCCTGACAGTGACTCTGATCCCTGACCGCTAACCATGACCCCTGACTCTGACCCCTGACCCCTGACCCCTAACCATGACCCCATTCCCTGACGCCTAACCATGACCCTGACCCCTGACCACTCACCCCAGACCATGACCCTTGACCCCGGACCCTTGACCCCTGACCCCTAACCATGACCCCTGACATTTGACCCCTGACCCTGACCCCCGACCCCTGACCCCTGATCCCTAACCCTGACCCCTGACCCCCTGATCCCTGACCCCTGACCCCAGACCCCTGACTCTCTCCCTCACCCCTGACCCTTGACCCCTGACCCCTAGCCATGACCCCTGACCCCCTGACCTCCTGACCCCTGACCCCTGACCCCTAACCATGACCCCTGACCCTTAACAATGACCCCTGACCCCTGACCCCTGACCTTTGACCCCTGACCTTTGACCCCTGACTCTGACCCCTGACCCCTAACCCCTGACCTCTGACCACTCACCCCAGACCCCTGACCCTGACCCTGATCCCTGACCCCTAACCATGACCCTGACCCCCTGACCCCTGACCCCTGACCCCTAACCATGACACCTGACCCTGACCCCTGACCCTGACCCTGACCCCTGACCCCTAACCATGACCCTGACCCCTGACCCCTATGCCTGACCCCTGACCCCTGACCGCCTGACCCTCTGACCCCCTGACCCCCTGACACCTGACCCATGACCCCTTACCATGACCCCTTACCTTTGACCCCTGACCCCTGATCCCTAACCCTGACCCCCGACCCCTGAGCCCTGACTCTGACCCCCGACCACTCACCCCAGACAGCTGACCTCTGATCCCTGACCCTGACCCCAAACCATGACCCTGACCCCTGACCCCTAACCATGACCCCTGACCCTGACCCCTAACCATGAACCTGACCCCCTGACTCCTGACCTCCTGACCCCTGATCCCCTGACCCCTGACCCTTGACCCCAGACCCCTGACCCCTAACCATGACCCCTGACCCCTGACCCCTAACCATGACCCCTGACCCTGACCCTGACCCCTGACCCCTAACCATGACCCTGACCCCTGACCCCTGACCCCAGAGTCCTGATCCCTAACTCTGACCCCTAACCCCCTGACCCCCTGACCCCTGACCCCTGACCACTAACCATGGCCCCTGACCCTGACCGCTGACCCCTAACCATGACCCCATTCCCTGACCCTGACCCCGACCCCTAACCATGACGCTGACCCTTGACCACTGACCCCTAACCATGACTCCTGACCTTTGACCCCTGACCCCTGACCATGACCCCTGAGCCCTAACAATGACCCCTGACCCCTGACCCCTGTGCCCTGACCTCTGACCAGTCACCCCAGACCCCTGACCCCTGACCCTGACCCTGATCCCTGACCCTGACCCCTAACCATGAACCTGACCCCCTGACTCCTGACCTCCTGACCCCTGATCCCCTGACCCCTGACCCCTGACCCTTGACCCCAGACCCCTGACCCCTAACCATGACCCCTGACCCCTGACCCCTAACCATGACCCCTGACCCTGACCCTGATACCTGACCCCTAACCATGACTTTGACCCCTGACCCCTGACCCCTGAGTCCTGATCCCTAACTCTGACCCCTGACCCCCTGACCCCCTGACCCCTGACCCCTAACCATGACCCCATTCCCTGACCGCTGACCACTAACCATGACCCCATTCCCTGACCCTGACCCCTGACCCTGACCCCGACCCCTAACCATGACGCTGACCCTTGACCACTGACCCCTGACCCCTACTAATGACCCCTGACCATGACCCATGACCATGACCCCTGACCTTTGACCCCTGACCCTGACCCTGACCCCTGATCCCTAACCCTGACCCCTGACCCCTGATCCCCTGACCCCTGACCCCCTGACCCCTGACCCCTAACCATGACCCCTGACCCTGAGCCTGACCGCTGACCCCTAACCATGACCCCATTCCCTGACCCTGAACCCTGTCCACTAACCATGACCCTGACCCCTGACCCCTGACCCTGACCCCTGACCACTAACCATGACCCAAATCCCTGACCCCTGACCCCTAACCATTCCCTGACCCCTGACCCCTGACCCCTTACCCTGACCCCTGACCCCTAACCATGACCCCTGACCCTGACCCCTAACCATGAACCTGACCCCCTGACTCCTGACCTCCTGACCCCTGATCCCCTGACCCCTGACCCTTGACCCCAGACCCCTGACCCCTAACCATGACCCTGACCCCATACCCCCTGACCCCTGACCCCCTGACCGCTGACCCCTAACCATGACCCCTGAGCCTGAGCCTGACCGCTGTCCCCTAACCATGACCCCATTCCCTGACCCCGACCCCTGACCCCTAACCACGACCCTGACCCTTGACCCCTGACGCCTGACCCCTATTAATGACCCCTGACCCATGACAATGACCCCTGACCTTTGACCCCTGACCCCTGACCCCTGACCCCTGACTCCTGATCCCTGACTCTGACCCCTGACCCCTGATCCCTGACTCTGACCCCTGACCCCTGACTCCTGATCCCTAACCCTAACCCCTAACCCCTGATGCCTGATGCCTGACCCCTGACCCCTGACCCCTAACCATCACCCCTGACCCCTGACACCTGACCCTTGACCCCTGACCCCTGACCCCTGACCCCTAACCATGACCCCTGAACCATGACCCCTGACAGTGACTCTGACCCCTGACCGCTAACCATTACCCCTGACCACCGACCCCTGACTCTGACCCCTGACCCCTGACTCCTGACCCCTGATCCCTAACCCTGACCCCTGACCCCCTGATCCCTGATCCCTGACCCCAGACCCCTGACTCTATCCCTGACCCCTGACCCTTGACCCCTGACCCCTAGCCATGACCCCTGACCCCCTGACCTCCTGACCCCTGACCCCTGACCCCTAACCATGACCCCTGACCCCTAACAATGACCCCTGACCCCTGACCTTTGACCCCTGACCCTGCCCCCTAATCCCTAACCCTGACCCCTGACCACTGACCCCTGACCCCTGACTCTGACCCCTGACCCCTAACCCCTGACCTCTGACCACTCACCCCAGACCCCTGACCCTGACCCTGATCCCTGATCCTTGACCCCTAACCATGACCCTGACCCCTGACCCCTAACCATGACCCCTGACCCAGACCCTGACCCCTGACCCCTAACCATGACCCCAGACCCTGACCCCTGACCCCTAACCATGACCCTGACCCCCTGATCCCCTGACCCCTGACCCGTAACCATGACACCTGACCCTGACCCCTGACCCTGACCCCGACCCCTGACCATGACGCTGACCCTTGACCACTGACCCCTGACCTCTACTAATGACCCCTGACCATGACCCATGACCATGACCCCTGAACTTTGACCCCTGACCCCTGACCCTGACCCCTGATCCCTAACCCTGACCCCTGACCCCTGACCCCCTGACCCCTGACCCCCTGACCCCTGACCCCCTGACCCCTGACCCCTAACCATGACCCCTGACCCTGAGCCTGACCGCTGACCCCTAACCATGACCCCATTCCCTGACCCCTGACCCCTAACCACGACCCTGACCCTTGACCCCTGACCCCTGACCCCTATTAATGACCCCTGACCCATGACAATGACCCCTGACCTTTGACCCCTAACCATGACACCTGACCCATGACCCCTGACCCCTGACCCCTGACCCCTGACCCCTGACCCCTGACCCCTGACTCTGACCCCCGACCACTCACCCCAGACAGCTGACCCCTGATCCCTGACCCTGACCCCAAACCATGACCCTGACCCCTGACCCCTAACCATGACCCCTGACCCCTGACCCTGATCCCTGACCACTAACCATGACCCAATTCCCTGACCCCTGACCCCTAACCATTCCCTGACCCCTGACCCCTGACCCCTGACCCTGACCCCTGACCCCTAACCATGATCCCTGACCCTGACCCCTTACCATGAACCTGACCCCCTGACTCCTGACCTCCTGACCCCTGATCCCCTGACCCCTGACCCTTGACCCCAGACCCCTGACCCCTAAACATGACCCCAGACCCTGACCCCTGACCCCTAACCATGACCCTGACCCCCTGATCCCCTGACCCCTGACCCGTAACCATGACACCTGACCCTGACCCCTGACCCTGACCCCGACCCCTGACCATGACGCTGACCCTTGACCACTGACCCCTGACCTCTACTAATGACCCCTGACCATGACCCATGACCATGACCCCTGAACTTTGACCCCTGACCCCTGACCCTGACCCCTGATCCCTAACCCTGACCCCTGACCCCTGACCCCCTGACCCCTGACCCCCTGACCCCTGACCCCCTGACCCCTAACCATGACCCCTGACCCTGAGCCTGACCGCTGACCCCTAACCATGACCCCATTCCCTGACCCCTGACCCCTAACCACGACCCTGACCCTTGACCCCTGACCCCTGACCCCTATTAATGACCCCTGACCCATGACAATGACCCCTGACCTTTGACCCCTAACCATGACACCTGACCCATGACCCCTGACCCCTGACCCCTGACCCCTGACCCCTGACCCCTGACTCTGACCCCCGACCACTCACCCCAGACAGCTGACCCCTGATCCCTGACCCTGACCCCAAACCATGACCCTGACCCCTGACCCCTAACCATGACCCCTGACCCCTGACCCTGACCCCTGACCACTAACCATGACCCAATTCCCTGACCCCTGACCCCTAACCATTCCCTGACCCCTGACCCCTGACCCCTGACCCTGACCCCTGACCCCTAACCATGATCCCTGACCCTGACCCCTTACCATGAACCTGACCCCCTGACTCCTGACCTCCTGACCCCTGATCCCCTGACCCCTGACCCTTGACCCCAGACCCCTGACCCCTAACCATGACCCCAGACCCTGACCCCTGACCCCTAACCATGACCCTGACCCCATACCCCCTGACCCCTGACCCCCTGACCCCTGACCCCTAATCATGACCCCTGAGCCTGAGCCTGACCGCTGACCCCTAACCATGACCCCATTCCCTGACCCCGACCCCTGACCCCTAACCACGACCCTGACCCTTGACCCCTGACCCCTGACCCCTATTAATGACCCCTGACCTATGACAATGACCCCTGACCTTTGACCCCTGACCCCTGACCCCTGACCCTTGACCCCAGACTCCTGATCCCTGACTCTGACCCCTGACCCCTGATCCCTGACTCTGACCCCTGACCCCTGACTCCTGATCAATAACCCTAACCCCTAACCCCTGATGCCTGATGCCTGATGCCTGACCCCTGACCCCTAACCATCACCCCTGACCCCTGACCCCTGACCCTTGACCCCTGAACCCTGACCCCTAACCATGACCCCTGACCATGACCCCTGACAGTGACTCTGACCCCTGACCGCTAACCATGACCCCTGACTCCTGACCCCTGACCCCTAACCCCTAACCATGACCCCTGACCCCTGACCCCTAACAATGACCCCTGACCCCTGACCCCTGACCCCTAACCCTGACCCCTGACCTTTGACCCCTCACCCTGCCCCCTGATCCCTAACCCTGACTCCTGACCCCTGACCACCGACCCCTGACTCTGACCCCTGACCCCTGACCCCTAACCATGGCCCCATTCCCTTGACCCCTGACCCCTGACTCCTGACCCTGACACCTGACCCCTGACACCAGACCTTTGACCCCTGACCCTGACCCCTGATCTTTGACCCCTAACCATGACCCCTGATGCCTGACCCCTGACCCCTGACCCCCTGACCCTTGACCCCGGACCTCCTGACCCCTGACCCTAGACCCCTGACCCCTGACCCCTAACCATGACCCCTTACCTTTGACCCCTGACCCCTGACCCCTGATCCCCGACCCCTGAGTCCTGATCCGAAACCCTGACCCCTGACCCCTGACCCTGACCCCTGACCCCTGACCCTGACCCCTGACCCCCGACCCCTGAGCCCTGACTCTGACCCCCGACCACTCACCCCAGACAGCTGACCCCTGATCCCTGACCCTGACCCCAAACCATGACCCTGACCCCTGACCCCTAACCATGACCCCTGACCCCTGACCCCTGACCCTGACCCTGACCCCTGTCCACTAACCATGACCCAATTCCCTGACCCCTGACCCCTAACCATTCCCTGACCCCTGACCCCTGACCCCTGACCCTGACCCCTGACCCCTAACCATGACCCCTGACCCTGACCCCTAACCATGAACCTGACCCCCTGACTCCTGACCTCCTGACCCCTGATCCCCTGACCCCTGACCCTTGACCCCAGACCCCTGACCCCTAACCATGACCCCTGACCCCTGACCCCTAAGCATGACCCCAGACCCTGACCCCTGACCCCTAACCATGACCATGACCCCATACCCCCTGACCCCTGACCCCCTGACCCCTGACCCCTAACCATGACCCCTGAGCCTGAGCCTGACCACTGACCCCTAACCATGACCCCATTCCCTGACCCCTGACCCCTAACCACGACCCTGACCCTTGACCCCTGACCCCTGACCCCTATTAATGACCCCTGACCCATGACAATGACCCCTGACCTTTGACCCCCTGATCCCTGACCCCTGACCCCTGACCCCAGTCCCCTCACCCCTGATCCCTGAATCTGACCCCCGACCACTCACCCCAGACAGCTGACCCCTGATCCCTGACCCTGACCCCTGACCCCTGACCCTGACCCCTGTCCACTAACCATGACCCAATTCCCTGACCCCTGACCCCTAACCATTCCCTGACCCCTGACCCCTGACCCCTGACCCTGACCCCTGACCCCTAACCATGACCCCTGACCCTGACCCCTAACCATGAACCTGACCCCCTGACTCCTGACCTCCTGACCCCTGATCCCCTGACCCCTGACCCTTGACCCCAGACCCCTGACCCCTAACCATGACCCCTGACCCCTGACCCCTAAGCATGACCCCAGACCCTGACCCCTGACCCCTAACCATGACCATGACCCCATACCCCCTGACCCCTGACCCCCTGACCCCTGACCCCTAACCATGACCCCTGAGCCTGAGCCTGACCACTGACCCCTAACCATGACCCCATTCCCTGACCCCTGACCCCTAACCACGACCCTGACCCTTGACCCCTGACCCCTGACCCCTATTAATGACCCCTGACCCATGACAATGACCCCTGACCTTTGACCCCCTGATCCCTGACCCCTGACCCCTGACCCCAGTCCCCTCACCCCTGATCCCTGAATCTGACCCCCGACCACTCACCCCAGACAGCTGACCCCTGATCCCTGACCCTGACCCCTGACCCCTGACCCTGACCCCTGTCCACTAACCATGACCCAATTCCCTGACCCCTGACCCCTAACCATTCCCTGACCCCTGACCCCTGACCCCTGACCCTGACCCCTGACCCCTAACCATGACCCCTGACCCTGACCCCTAACCATGAACCTGACCCCCTGACTCCTGACCTCCTGACCCCTGATCCCCTGACCCCTGACCCTTGACCCCAGACCCCTGACCCCTAACCATGACCCCTGACCCCTGACCCCTAACCATGACCCCAGACCCTGACCCCTGACCCCTAACCATGACCATGACCCCATACCCCCTGACCCCTGACCCCCTGACCCCTGACCCCTAACCATGACCCCTGAGCCTGAGCCTGACCACTGACCCCTAACCATGACCCCATTCCCTGACCCCTGACCCCTAACCACGACCCTGACCCTTGACCCCTGACCCCTGACCCCTATTAATGACCCCTGACCCATGACAATGACCCCTGACCTTTGACCCCCTGATCCCTGACCCCTGACCCCTGACCCCAGTCCCCTCACCCCTGATCCCTGAATCTGACCCCCGACCACTCACCCCAGACAGCTGACCCCTGATCCCTGACCCTGACTCCAAACCATGACCCTGACCCCTGACCCCTAACCATGACCCCTGACCCCTGACCCTGACCCCTGACCACTAACCATGACCCAATTCCCTGACCCCTGACCCCTAACCATTCCCTGACCCCTGACCCCTGACCCCTGACCCTGACCCCTGACCCCTAACCATGACCCCTGACCCTGACCCCTAACCATGAACCTGACCCCCTGACTCCTGACCTCCTGACCCCTGATCCCCTGACCCCTGACCCTTGACCCCAGACCCCTGACCCCTAACCATGACCCCTAACCCCTGACCCCTAACCATGACCCCAGACCCTGACCCCTGACCCCTAACCATGACCATGACCCCATACCCCCTGACCCCTGACCCCCTGACCCCTGACCCCTAACCATGACCCCTGAGCCTGAGCCTGACCGCTGACCCCTAACCATGACCCCATTCCCTGACCCCGACCCTTGACCCCTAACCACGACCCTGACCCTTGACCCCTGACCCCTATTAATGACCCCTGACCCATGACAATGACCCCTGACCTTTGACCCCTGACCCCTGACCCCTGACCCCTGACCCTTAACCCCAGACTCCTGATCCCTGACTCTGACCCCTGACCCCTGATCCCTGACTCTGACCCCTGACCCCTGACTCCTGATCCCTAACCCTAACCCCTAACCCCTGATGCCTGATGCCTGACCCCTGACCCCTGACCCCTAACAATCACCCCTGACCCCTGACACCTGACCCTTGACCCCTGACCCCTGACCCCTGACCCCTAACCATGACCCCTGACAGTGACTCTGATCCCTGACCGCTAACCATGACCCCTGACTCTGACCCCTGACCCCTGACCCCTAACCATGACCCCATTCCCTGACGCCTAACCATGACCCTGACCCCTGACCACTCACCCCAGACCATGACCCTTGACCCCTGACCCTTGAGCCCTGACCCCTGACCCCTAACCATGACCCCTGACCTTTGACCCCTGACCCTGACCCTGACCCTGACCCCCGACCCCTGACCCCTGATCCCTAACCCTGACCCCTGACCCCCTGATCCCTGACCCCTGACCCCAGACCCCTGACTCTATCCCTCACCCCTGACCCTTGACCCCTGACCCCTAGCCATGACCCCTGACCCCCTGACCTCCTGACCCCTGACCCCTGACCCCTAACCATGACCCCTGACCCCTAACAATGACCCCTGACCCCTGACCTTTGACCCCTGACCTTTGACCCCTGACCCTGCCCCCAATCCCTAACCCTGACCCCTGACCACTGACCCCTGACCCCTGACTCTGACCCCTGACCCCTAACCCCTGACCTCTGACCACTCACCCCAGACCCCTGACCCTGACCCTGATCCCTGACCCCTAACCATGACCCTGACCCCTGACCCCTAACCATGACCCCTGACCCAGACCCTGACCCCTGACCCCTAACCATGACCCCAGACCCTGACCCCTGACCCCTAACCATGACCCTGACCCCCTGACCCCTGACCCCTGACCCCTAACCATGACACCTGACCCTGACCCCTGACCCTGACCCTGACCCCTGACCCCTAACCATGACCCTGACCCCTGACCCCTACGCCTGACCCCTGACCCCTGACCCCCCGACCCTCTGACCCCCTGACCCCCTGACACCTGACCCTTGACGCCTGACCCATGACCCCTTACCATGACCCCTTACCTTTGACCCCTGACCCCTGATCCCTAACCCTGACCCCTGACCCCCGACCCCTGAGCCCTGACTCTGACCCCCGACCACTCACCCCAGACAGCTGACCTCTGATCCCTGACCCTGACCCCAAACCATGACCCTGACCCCTGACCCCTAACCATGACCCCTGACCCTGACCCCTAACCATGAACCTGACCCCCTGACTCCTGACCTCCTGACCCCTGATCCCCTGACCCCTGACCCTTGACCCCAGACCCCTGACCCCTAACCATGACCCCTAACCCCTGACCCCTAACCATGACCCCAGACCCTGACCCCTGACCCCTAACCATGACCATGACCCCATACCCCCTGACCCCTGACCCCCTGACCCCTGACCCCTAACCATGACCCCTGAGCCTGAGCCTGACCGCTGACCCCTAACCATGACCCCATTCCCTGACCCCGACCCCTGACCCCTAACCACGACCCTGACCCTTGACCCCTGATCCCTGACCCCTATTAATGACCCCTGACCCATGACAATGACCCCTGACCTTTGACCCCTGACCCCTGATCCCTGACCCCTGACCCCTGATCCCTAACCCTGACCCCTGACCCCTGACCCCCTGACCCCTGACCCCCTGACCCCTGACCCCTAACCATGACCCCTGACCCTGAGCCTGACCGCTGACCCCTAACCATGACCCCATTCCCTGACCCCTGACCCCTAACCACGACCCTGACCCTTGACCCCTGACCCCTGACCCCTATTAATGACCCCTGACCCATGACAATGACCCCTGACCTTTGACCCCTAACCATGACACCTGACCCCTGACCCCTGACCTCTGACCCCTGACCCCTGACCCCTGACCCCTGATCCCTGACTCTGACCCCCGACCACTCACCCCAGACAGCTGACCCCTGATCCATGACCCTGACCCCAAACCATGACCCTGACCCCTGACCCCTAACCATGACCCCTGACCCCTGACCCTGACCCCTGACCACTAACCATGACCCAATTCCCTGACCCCTGACCCCTAACCATTCCCTGACCCCTGACCCCTGACCCCTGACCCTGACCCCATACCCCTAACCATGACCCCTGACCCTGACCCCTTACCATGAACCTGACCCCCTGACTCCTGACCTCCTGACCCCTGATCCCCTGACCCCTGACCCTTGACCCCAGACCCCTGACCCCTAACCATGACCCCTAACCCCTGACCCCTAACCATGACCCCAGACCCTGACCCCTGACCCCTAACCATGACCCTGACCCCATACCCCCTGACCCCTGACCCCCTGACCCCTGACCCCTAATCATGACCCCTGAGCCTGAGCCTGACCGCTGACCCCTAACCATGACCCCATTCCCTGACCCCGACCCCTGACCCCTAACCACGACCCTGACCCTTGACCCCTGACCCCTGACCCCTATTAATGACCCCTGACCTATGACAATGACCCCTGACCTTTGACCCCTGACCCCTGACCCCTGACCCTTGACCCCAGACTCCTGATCCCTGACTCTGACCCCTGACCCCTGATCCCTGACTCTGACCCCTGACCCCTGACTCCTGATCCCTAACCCTAACCCCTAACCCCTGATGCCTGATGCCTGATGCCTGACCCCTGACCCCTAACCATCACCCCTGACCCCTGACACCTGACCCTTGACCCCTGAACCCTGACCCCTAACCATGACCCCTGACCATGACCCCTGACAGTGACTCTGACCCCTGACCGCTAACCATGACCCCTGACTCCTGACCCCTGACCCCTAACCCCTAACCATGACCCCTGACCCCTGACCCCTAACAATGACCCCTGACCCCTGACCCCTGACCCCTAACCCTGACCCCTGACCTTTGACCCCTCACCCTGCCCCCTGATCCCTAACCCTGACTCCTGACCCCTGACCACCGACCCCTGACTCTGACCCCTGACCCCTGACCCCTAACCATGGCCCCATTCCCTTGACCCCTGACCCCTGACTCCTGACCCTGACACCTGACCCCTGACACCAGACCTTTGACCCCTGACCCTGACCCCTGATCTTTGACCCCTAACCATGACCCCTGATGCCTGACCCCTGACCCCTGACCCCCTGACCCTTGACCCCTGACCTCCTGACCCCTGACCCTAGACCCCTGACCCCTGACCCCTAACCATGACCCCTTACCTTTGACCCCTGACCCCTGACCCCTGATCCCCGACCCCTGAGTCCTGATCCGAAACCCTGACCCCTGACCCCTGACCCTGACCCCTGACCCCTGACCCTGACCCCTGACCCCCGACCCCTGAGCCCTGACTCTGACCCCCGACCACTCACCCCAGACAGCTGACCCCTGACCCCTGACCCCTGACCCTGACCCTGACCCCTGTCCACTAACCATGACCCAATTCCCTGACCCCTGACCCCTAACCATTCCGTGACCCCAGACCCTGACCCCTGACCCCTAACCATGACCATGACCCCATACCCCCTGACCCCTGACCCCCTGACCCCTGACCCCTAACCATGACCCCTGAGCCTGAGCCTGACCGCTGACCCCTAACCATGACCCCATTCCCTGACCCCGACCCCTGACCCCTAACCACGACCCTGACCCTTGACCCCTGACCCCTGACCCCTATTAATGACCCCTGACCCATGACAATGACCCCTGACCTTTGACCCCTGACCCCTGATCCCTGACCCCTGACCCCTGACTCCTGATCCCTGACTCTGACCCCTGACCCCTGATCCCTGACTCTGACCCCTGACCCCTGACCCCTGACTCCTGATCCCTAACCCTAACCCCTAACCCCTGATGCCTGATGCCTGACCCCTGACCCCTGACCCCTAACCATCACCCCTGACCCCTGACACCTGACCCTTGACCCCTGACCCCTGACCCCTGACCCCTAACCATGACCCCTGACCATGACCCCTGACAGTGACTCTGACCCCTGACCGCTAACCATGACCCCTGACTCCTGACCCCTGACCACCGACCCCTGACTCTGACCCCTGACCCCTGACCCCTGATCCCTAACCCTGACCCCTGACCCCCTGATTCCTGACCCCTGACCCCAGACCCCTGACTCTATCCCTGACCCCTGACCCTTGACCCCTGACCCCTAGCCATGACCCCTGACCCCCTGACCCCTGACCCCTGACCCCTAACCATGACCCATGACCCCTAACAATGACCCCGGACCCCTGACCTTTGACGCCTGACCTTTGACCCCTGACCCTGCCCCCTAATCCCTAACCCTGACCCCTGACCACTGACCCCTGACCCCTAACCCCTGACCTCTGACCACTCACCCCAGACCCCTGACCCTGACCCTGATCCCTGACCCCTAACCATGACCCTGACCCCTGACCCCTAACCATGACCCCTGACCATGACCATGACCCCTGACCCCTAACCATGACCCCAGACCCTGACCCCTGACCCCTAACCATGACCCTGACCCCTGACCCCTGACCCCTGACCCCTAACCATGACACCTGACCCTGACCCCTGACCCTGACCCCGACCCCTGACCATGACACTGACCCTTGACCACTGACCCCTGACCCCTACTAATGACCCCTGACCATGACCCATGACCATGACCCCTGAACTTTGACCCCTGACCCCTGACCCTGACCCCTGATCCCTAACCCTGACCCCTGACCCCTGACCCCCTGACCCCTGAGCCCCTGACCCCTGACCCCTAACCATGACCCCTGACCCTGAGCCTGACCTCTGACCCCTAACCATGACCCCATTCCCTGACCCCTGACCCCTAACCACGACCCTGACCCTTGACCCCTGACCCCTGACCCCTATTAATGACCCCTGACCCATGACAATGACCCCTGACCTTTGACCCCCTGACCCCTGACCCCTGACCCCTGACCCCTGACCCCTGACCCCTGATCCCTGACTCTGACCCCCGACCACTCACCCCAGACAGCTGACCCCTGATCCCTGACCCTGACCCCAAACCATGACCCTGACCCCTGACCCCTAACCATGACCCCTGACCCCTGACCCCTGACCCTGACCCCTGACCACTAACCATGACCCAATTCCCTGACCCCTGACCCCTAACCATTCCCTGACCCCTGACCCCTGACCCTGACCCCTGACCCCTAACCATGACCCCTGACCCTGACCCCTAACCATGAACCTAACCCCCTGACTCCTGACCTCCTGACCCCTGATCCCCTGACCCCTGACCCTTGACCCCTGACCCCTAGCCATGACCCCTGACCTTTGACCCCTGACCCTGACCCCCGACCCCTGACCCCTGATCCCTAACCCTGACCCCTGACCCCCTGATCCCTGACCCCTGACCCCAGACCCCTGACTCTCTCCCTCACCCCTGACCCTTGACCCCTGACCCCTAGCCATGACCCCTGACCCCCTGACCTCCTGACCCCTGACCCCTGACCCCTAACCATGACCCCTGACCCTTAACAATGACCCCTGACCCCTGACCTTTGACCCCTGACCTTTGACCCCTGACCTTTGACCCCTGACCCCTAACCCCTGACCTCTGACCACTCACCCCAGACCCCTGACCCCTAACCCTGATCCCTGACCCCTAACCATGACCCCAGACCCTGACCCCTGACCCCTAACCATGACCCCTGACCCAGACCCTGACCCCTGACCCCTAACCATGACACCTGACCCTGACCCCTGACCCTGACCCTGACCCCTGACCCCTAACCATGACCCTGACCCCTGACCCCTATGCCTGACCCCTGACCCCTGACCCCCTGACCCTCTGACCCCCTGACCCCCTGACACCTGACCCTTGACGCCTGACCCATGACCCCTTACCATGACCCCTTACCTTTGACGCCTGACCCCTGATCCCTAACCCTGACCCCCGACCCCTGAGCCCTGACTCTGACCCCCGACCACTCACCCCAGACAGCTGACCTCTGATCCCTGACCCTGACCCCAAACCATGACCCTGACCCCTGACCCCTAACCATGACCCCTGACCCTGACCCCTAACCATGAACCTGACCCCCTGACTCCTGACCTCCTGACCCCTGATCCCCTGACCCCTGACCCTTGACCCCAGACCCCTGACCCCTAACCATGACCCCTGACCCCTGACCCCTAACCATGACCCCTGACCCTGACCCTGATACCTGACCCCTAACCATGACCCTGACCCCTGACCCCTGACCCCTGAGTCCTGATCCCTAACTCTGACCCCTGACCCCCTGACCCCCTGACCCCTGACCCCTAACCATGACCCCATTCCCTGACCGCTGACCACTAACCATGACCCCATTCCCTGACCCTGACCCCTGACCCTGACCCCGACCCCTAACCATGACGCTGACCCTTGACCACTGACCCCTGACCCCTACTAATGACCCCTGACCATGACCCATGACCATGACCCCTGACCTTTGACCCCTGACCCCTGACCCTGACCCCTGTGCCCTAACCCTGACCCCTGACCCCTGACCCCCTGACCCCTGACCCCCTGACCCCTGACCCCTAACCATGACCCCTGACCCTGAGACTGACCGCTGACCCCTAACCATGACCCCATTCCCTGACCCTGACCCCTGTCCACTAACCATGACCCTGACCCCTGACCCCTGACCCTGACCCCTGACCACTAACCATGACCCAATTCCCTGACCCCTGACCCCTAACCATTCCCTGACCCCTGACCCCTGACCCCTTACCCTGACCCCTGACCCCTAACCATGACCCCTGACCCTGACCCCTAACCATGAACCTGACCCCCTGACTCCTGACCTCCTGACCCCTGATCCCCTGACCCCTGACCCTTGACCCCTGACCCCTGACCCCTAACCATGACCCCTGACCCCATACCCCCTGACCCCTGACCCCCTGACCCCTGACCCCTAACCATGACCCCTGAGCCTGAGCCTGACCGCTGTCCCCTAACCATGACCCCATTCCCTGACCCCGACCCCTGACCCCTAACCACGACCCTGACCCTTGACCCCTGACGCCTGACCCCTATTAATGACCCCTGACCCATGACAATGACCCCTGACCTTTGACCCCTGACCCCTGACCCCTGACCCCTGACCCCTGACCCCTGACTCCTGATCCCTGACTCTGACCCCTGACCCCTGATCCCCTGACCCCTGACCCCTAACCATGACCCCATTCCCTGACCGCTGACCACTAACCATGACCCCATTCCCTGACCCTGACCCCTGACCCTGACCCCGACCCATAACCATGACGCTGACCCTTGACCACTGACCCCTGACCCCTACTAATGACCCCTGACCATGACCCATGACCATGACCCCTGACCTTTGACCCCTGACCCCTGACCCTGACCCCTGTGCCCTAACCCTGACCCCTGACCCCTGACCCCCTGACCCCTGACCCCCTGACCCCTGACCCCTAACCATGACCCCTGACCCTGAGCCTGACCGCTGACCCCTAACCATGACCCCATTCCCTGACCCTGACCCCTGTCCACTAACCATGACCCTGACCCCTGACCCCTGACCCTGACCCCTGACCACTAACCATGACCCAATTCCCTGACCCCTGACCCCTAACCATTCCCTGACCCCTGACCCCTGACCCCTTACCCTGACCCCTGACCCCTAACCATGACCCCTGACCCTGACCCCTAACCATGAACCTGACCCCCTGACTCCTGACCTCCTGACCCCTGATCCCCTGACCCCTGACCCTTGACCCCTGACCCCTGACCCCTAACCATGACCCCTGACCCCATACCCCCTGACCCCTGACCCCCTGACCCCTGACCCCTAACCATGACCCCTGAGCCTGAGCCTGACCGCTGTCCCCTAACCATGACCCCTGTCCCTGACCCCGACCCCTGACCCCTAACCACGACCCTGACCCTTGACCCCTGACGCCTGACCCCTATTAATGACCCCTGACCCATGACAATGACCCCTGACCTTTGACCTTTGACCCCTGACCCCTGACCCCTGACCCCTGACCCCTGACCCCTGACTCCTGATCCCTGACTCTGACCCCTGACCCCTGATCCCTGACTCTGACCCCTGACCCCTGACTCCTGATCCCTAACCCTAACCCCTAACCCCTGATGCCTGATGCCTGACCCCTGACCCCTGACCCCTAACCATCACCCCTGACCCCTGACACCTGACCCTTGACCCCTGACCCCTGACCCCTGACCCCTAACCATGACCCCTGACCATGACCCCTGACAGTGACTCTGACCCCTGACCGCTAACCATTACCCCTGACCACCGACCCCTGACTCTGACCCCTGACCACTGACTCCTGACCCCTGATCCCTAACCCTGACCCCTGACCCCTGATACCTGATCCCTGACCCCAGACCCCTGACTCTATCCCTGACCCCTGACCCTTGACCCCTGACCCCTAGCCATGACCCCTGACCCCCTGACCTCCTGACCCCTGACCCCTGACCCCTAACCATGACCCCTGACCCCTAACAATGACCCCTGACCCCTGACCTTTGACCCCTTACCCTGCCCCCTAATCCCTAACCCTGACCCCTGACCACTGACCCCTGACCCCTGACTCTGACCCCTGACCCCTAACCCCTGACCTCTGACCACTCACCCCAGACCCCTGACCCGGACCCTGATCCCTGATCCTTGACCCCTAACCATGACCCCAGACCCCTGACCCCTAACCATGACCCCTGACCCAGACCCTGACCCCTGACCCCTAACCATGACCCCAGACCCTGACCCCTGACCCCTAACCATGACCCTGACCCCCTGACCCCTGACCCCTGACCCCTAACCATGACACCTGACCCTGACCCCTGAGCCTGACCCCGACCCCTGACCATAAGGCTGACCCTTGACCACTGACCCCTGACCCCTACTAATGACCCCTGACCATGACCCATGACCATGACCCCTGAACTTTGACCCCTGACCCCTGACCCTGACCCCTGATCCCTAAGCCTGACCCCTGACCCCTGACCCCCTGACCCCTGACCCCCTGACCCCTGACCCCTAACCATGACCCCTGACCCTGAGCCTGACCGCTGACCCCTAACCATGACCCCATTCCCTGACCCCTGACCGCTAACCACGACCCTGACCCTTGACCCCTGACCCCTGACCCCTATTAATGACCCCTGACCCACGACAATGACCCCTGACCTTTGACCCCTAACCATGACACCTGACCCTTGACCCCTGACCCCTGACCCCTGACCCCTGACCCCTGACCCCTGATCCCTGACTCTGACCCCCGACCACTCACCCCAGACAGCTGACCCCTGATCCCTGACCCTGACCCCAAACCATGACCCTGACCCCTGACCCCTAACCATGGCCCCTGACCCCTGACCCTGACCCCTGACCACTAACCATGACCCAATTCCCTGACCCCTGACCCCTAACCATTCCCTGACCCCTGACCCCTGACCCCTGACCCTGACCCCTGACCCCTAACCATGACCCCTGACCCTGACCCCTTACCATGAACCTGACCCCCTGACTCCTGACCTCCTGACCCCTGATCCCCTGACCCCTGACCCTTGACCCCAGACCCCTGACCCCTAACCATGACCCCTAACCCCTGACCCCTAACCATGACCCCAGACCCTGACCCCTGACCCCTAACCATGACCCTGACCCCATACCCCCTGACCCCTGACCCCCTGACCCCTGACCCCTAATCATGACCCCTGAGCCTGAGCCTGACCGCTGACCCCTAACCATGACCCCATTCCCTGACCCCGACCCCTGACCCCTAACCACGACCCTGACCCTTGACCCCTGACCCCTGACCCCTATTAATGACCCCTGACCTATGACAATGACCCCTGACCTTTGACCCCTGACCCCTGACCCCTGACCCTTGACCCCAGACTCCTGATCCCTGACTCTGACCCCTGACCCCTGATCCCTGACTCTGACCCCTGACCCCTGACTCCTGATCCCTAACCCTAACCCCTAACCCCTGATGCCTGATGCCTGACCCCTGACCCCTGACCCCTAACCATCACCCCTGACCCCTGACACCTGACCCTGACCCCTGACCCCTGACCCCTGACCCCTAACCATGACCCCTGACCATGACCCCGGACAGTGACTCTGATCCCTGACCGCTAACCATGACCCCTGACTCCTGACCCCTGACCCCTGACCGCTAACCATGACCCCATTCCCTGACGCCTAACCATGACCCTGACCCCTGACCACTCACCCCAGACCATGACCCTTGACCCCTGACCCTTGACCCCTGACCCCTAACCATGACCCCTGACCTTTGACCCCTAACCCTTACCCTGACCCCCGACCCCTGACCCCTGATCCCTAACCCTGACCCCTGACCCCCTGATCCCTGACCCCTGACCCCAGACCCCTGACTCTATCCCTGACCCCTGACCCTTGACCCCTGACCCCTAACCCCTGACCTCTGACCACTCACCCCAGACCCCTGACCCTGACCCTGATCCCTGACCCCTAACCATGACCCTGACCCCTGACCCCTGACCCCTAACCATGACCCCTGATCCCCTGACCCCTGACCCCTGACCCCTAACCATGACCCCAGACCCTGACCCCTGACCCCTAACCATGACCCTGACCCCCTGACCCCTGACCCTGACCCCTAACCATGGCCCCTGACCCTGACCGCTGACCCCTAACCATGACCCCATTCCCTGACCCTGACCCCGACCCCTAACCATGACGCTGACCCTTGACCACTGACCCCTAACCATGACTCCTGACCTTTGACCCCTGACCCCTGACCATGACCCCTGAGCCCTGACAATGACCCCTGACCCCTGACCCCTGTGCCCTGACCTCTGACCACTCACCCCAGACCCCTGACCCCTGACCCTGACCCTGATCCCTGACCCTGACCCCTAACCATGAACCTGACCCCCTGACTCCTGACCTCCTGACCCCTGATCCCCTGACCCCTGACCCCTGACCCTTGACCCCAGACCCCTGACCCCTAACCATGACCCCTGACCCCTGACCCCTAACCATGACCCCTGACCCTGACCCTGATACCTGACCCCTAACCATGACCCTGACCCCTGACCCCTGACCCCTGAGTCCTGATCCCTAACTCTGACCCCTGACCCCCTGACCCCCTGACCCCTGACCCCTAACCATGACCCCATTCCCTGACTGCTGACCCCTAACCATGACCCCATTCCCTGACCCTGACCCCGACCCCTAACCATGACGCTGACCCTTGACCACTGACCCCTGACCCCTACTAATGACCACTGACCATGACCCATGACCATGACCCCTGACCTTTGACCCCTGACCCCTGACCCTGACCCCTGATCCCTAACCCTGACCCCTGATCCCTAACCCTGACCCCTGACCCCTAACCATGACCCCTGACCCTGAGCCTGACCGCTGACCCCTAACCATGACCCCATTCTCTGACCCTGACCCCTGACCCCTACTAATGACCCGTGACCCATGACAATGACCCCTGACCTTTGACCTTTTACCCCTGACCCCTGACCCCTGACCCCTGACTCCTGATCCCTGACTCTGACCCCTGACCCCTGACTCCTGATCCCTAACCCTGACCCCTAACCCCTGATGCCTGATGCCTGACCCCTGACCCCTGACCCCTAACCATCACCCCTGACCCCTGACACCTGACCCTTGACCCCTGAACCCTGACCCCTAACCATGACCCCTGACCATGACCCCTGACAGTGACTCTGACCCCTGACCGCTAACCATGACCCCTGACCCCTGACCCCTGACCCCTGACCCCTGACCCCTAACCATGACCCCTGACCCCTAACAATGACCCCTGACCCCTGACCCCTGACCCCTAACCATCACCCCTGACCCCTGACACCTGACCCTTGACCCCTGAACCCTGACCCCTAACCATGACCCCTGACCATGACCCCTGACAGTGACTCTGACCCCTGACCGCTAACCATGACCCCTGACTCCTGACCCCTGACCCCTAACCCCTAACCATGACCCCTGACCCCTGACCCCTAACAATGACCCCTGACCGCAGACCCCTGACCCCTAACCCTGACCCCTGACCTTTGACCCCTCACCCTGCCCCATGATCCCTAACCCTGACTCCTGACCCCTGACCACCGACCCCTGACTCTGACCCCTGACCCCTGACCCCTAACCATGGCCCCATTCCCTTGACCCCTGACCCCTGACTCCTGACCCTGACACCTGACCCTGACCCCTGACCCTGACCCCTGATCTTTGACCCCTGACCCCGACCCCTGACCCCTGACCCCTGACGCCTGACCCCTGATCCCCTGACCCTTGACCCCTGACCTCCTGACCCCTGACCCCTGAGTCCTGATCCCAAACCCTGACCCCTGGCCCCTGACCCTGACCCCTGACCCCTGACCCTGACCCCTGACCCCTGACCCCCGACCCCTGAGCCCTGACTCTGAGCCCCGACCACTCACCCCAGACAGCTGACCCCTGATCCCTGACCCTGACCCCAAACCATGACCCTGACCCCTGACCCCTAACCATGACCCCTGACCCCTGACCCTGACCCTGACCCTGACCCCTGTCCACTAACCAGGACCCAATTCCCTGACGCCTGACCCCTAACCATTCCCTGACCCCTGACCCCTGACCCCTGACCCCTGACCCTGACCCCTGACCCCTAACCATGACCCCTGACCTTGACCCCTAACCATGAACCTGACCCCCTGACTCCTGACCTCCTGACCCCTGATCCCCTGACCCCTGACCCTTGACCCCAGACCCCTGACCCCTAACCATGACCCCTGATCCCTGACCACTAACCATGACCCCAGACCCTGACCCCTGACCCCTAACCATGACCCTGACCCCATACCCCCTGACCCCTGACCCCCTGACCCCTGACCCCTAACCATGACCCCTGACCCTGAGCCTGACCGCTGACCCCTAACCATGACCCCATTCCCTGACCCCTGACCCCTATTAATGACCCCTGACCCATGACAATGACCCCTGACCTTTGACCCCCTGACCCCTGACCCCTGACCCCTGACCCCTGACCCCTGACCCCTGACCCCTGATCCCTGACTCTGACCCCGACCACTCACCCCAGACAGCTGACCCCTGATCCCTGACCCTGACCCCAAACCATGACCCTGACCCCTGCCCCCTAACCATGACCCCTGACCCCTGACCCCTGACCCTGACCCCTGACCACTAACCATGACCCAATTCCCTGACCCCTGACCCCTAACCATTCCCTGACCCCTGACCCCTGACCCCTGACCCCTAACCATGACCCCTGACCCTGACCCCTAACCATGAACCTGACCCCCTGACTCCTGACCTCCTGACCCCTGATCCCCTGACCCCTGACCCTTGACCCCAGACCCCTGACCCCTAACCATGACCCCTAACCCCTGACCCCTAACCATGACCCCAGACCCTGACCCCTGACCCCTAACCATGACCCTGACCCCATACCCCCTGACCCCTGACCCCCTGACCCCTGACCCCTAACCATGACCCCTGAGCCTGAGCCTGACCGCTGACCCCTAACCATGACCCCATTCCCTGACCCCGACCCCTGACCCCTAACCACGACCCTGACCCTTGACCCCTGACCCCTGACCCCTATTAATGACCCCTGACCCATGACAATGACCCCTGACCTTTGACCCCTGACCCCTGACCCCTGACCCCTGACCCTTGACCCCAGACTCCTGATCCCTGACTCTGACCCCTGACCCCTGATCCCTGACTCTGACCCCTGACCCCTGACTCCTGATCCCTAACCCTAACCCCTAACCCCTGATGCCGGATGCCTGACCCCTGACCCCTAACCATCACCCCTGACCCCTGACACCTGACCCTTGACCCCTGACCCCTGACCCCTGACCCCTAACCATGACCCCTGACCATGACCCCTGACAGTGACTCTGATCCCTGACCGCTAACCATGACCCCTGACTCCTGACCCCTGACCACCGACCCCTGACTCTGACCCCTGACCCCTGACCCCTAACCATGACCCCATTCCCTGACGCCTAACCATGACCCTGACCCCTGACCACTCACCCCAGACCATGACCCTTGACCCCTGACCCTTGACCCCTGACCCCTAACCATGACCCCTGACCTTTGACCCCTGACCCTGACCCCCGACCCCTGACCCCTGATCCCTAACCCTGACCCCTGACCCCCTGATCCCTGACCCCTGACCCTTGACCCCTGACCCCTAGCCATGACCCCTGACCCCCTGACCTCCTGACCCCTGACCCCTGACCCCTAACCATGACCCCTGACCCCTAACAATGACCCCTGATCCCTGACCTTTGACCCCTGACCTTTGACCCCTGACCCTGCCCCCTAATCCCTAACCCTGACCCCTGACCACTGACCCCTGACCCCTGACTCTGACCCCTGACCCCTAACCCCTGACCTCTGACCACTCACCCCAGACCCCTGACCCTGACCCTGATCCCTGACCCCTAACCATGACCCTGACCCCCTGACCCCTGACCCCTAACCATGACCCCTGACCCTGACCCCTGACCCCTAACCATGACCCTGACCCCCTGACCCCTGACCCCTAACCATGACTCCTGACCCTGACCCCTAACCCAGACCCTGACCCCCTGACTCCTGACCTCCTGACCCCTGATCCCCTGACCCCTGACCCTTGACCCGAGACCCCCGACCCCTAACCATGACCCCTGACCCCTGAGCCCTAACCATGACCCCTGACCCTGACCCTGACCCCTGACCCCTGACCATGACCCTGACCCCTGACCCCTGACCCCAGAGTCCTGATCCCTAACTCTGACCCCTGACCCCCTGACCCCCTGACCCCTGACCCCTGACCACTAACCATGGCCCCTGACCCTGACCGCTGACCCCTAACCATGACCCCATTCCCTGTCCCTGACCCCGACCCCTAACCATGACGCTGACCCTTGACCACTGACCCCTAACCATGACTCCTGACCTTTGACCCCTGACCCCTGACCATGACCCCTGAGCCCTGACAATGACCCCTGACCCCTGACCCCTGTGCCCTGACCTCTGACCACTCACCCCAAACCCCTGACCCCTGACCCTGACCCTGATCCCTGACCCTGACCCCTAACCATGAACCTGACTCCTGACCCCTAACCCAGACCCTGACCCCCTGACTCCTGACCTCCTGACCCCTGATCCCCTGACCCCTGTCCCTTGACCCGAGACCCCCGACCCCTAACCATGACCCCTGACCCCTGACCCCTAACCATGACCCCTGACCCTGACCCTGACCCCTGACCCCTGACCATGACCCTGACCCCTGACCCCTGACCCCAGAGTCCTGATCCCTAACTCTGACCCCTGACCCCCTGACCCCCTGACCCCTGACCCCTGACCACTAACCATGGCACCTGACCCTGACCGCTGACCCCTAACCATGACCCCATTCCCTGTCCCGGACCCCGACCCCTAACCATGACGCTGACCCTTGACCACTGACCCCTAACCATGACTCCTGACCTTTGACCCCTGATCCCTGACTCTGACCCCTGACCCCTGATCCCTGACTCTGACCCCTGACCCCTGACTCCTGATCCCTAACCCTAACCCCTAACCCCTGATGCCTGATGCCTGACCCCTGACCCCTGACCCCTAACCATCACCCCTGACCCCTGACACCTGACCCTTGACCCCTGACCCCTGACCCCTCACCCCTAACCATGACCCCTGACCATGACCCCTGACAGTGACTCTGACCCCTGACCGCTAACCATTACCCCTGACCACCGACCCCTGACTCTGACCCCTGACCACTGACTCCTGACCCCTGATCCCTAACCCTGACCCCTGACCCCCTGATCCCTGATCCCTGACCCCAGACCCCTGACTCTATCCCTGACCCCTGACCCTTGACCCCTGACCCCTAGCCATGACCCCTGACCCCCTGACCTCCTGACCCCTGACCCCTGACCCCTAACCATGACCCCTGACCCCTAACAATGACCCCTGACCCCTGACCTTTGACCCCTTACCCTGCCCCCTAATCCCTAACCCTGACCCCTGACCACTGACCCCTGACCCCTGACTCTGACCCCTGACCCCTAACCCCTGACCTCTGACCACTCACCCCAGACCCCTGACCCGGACCCTGATCCCCGATCCTTGACCCCTAACCATGACCCTGACCCCTGACCCCTAACCATGACCCCTGACCCAGACCCTGACCCCTGACCCCTAACCATGACCCCAGACCCTGACCCCTGACCCCTAACCATGACCCTGACCCCCTGACCCCTGACCCCTGACCCCTAACCATGACACCTGACCCTGACCCCTGACCCTGACCCCGACCCCTGACCATAAGGCTGACCCTTGACCACTGACCCCTGACCCCTACTAATGACCCCTGACCATGACCCATGACCATGACCCCTGAACTTTGACCCCTGACCCCTGACCCTGACCCCTGATCCCTAAGCCTGACCCCTGACCCCTGACCCCCTGACCCCTGACCCCCTGACCCCTGACCCCTAACCATGACCCCTGACCCTGAGCCTGACCGCTGACCCCTAACCATGACCCCATTCCCTGACCCCTGACCCCTAACCACGACCCTGACCCTTGACCCCTGACCCCTGACCCCTATTAATGACCCCTGACCCACGACAATGACCCCTGACCTTTGACCCCTAACCATGACACCTGACCCTTGACCCCTGACCCCTGACCCCTGACCCCTGACCCCTGACCCCTGATCCCTGACTCTGACCCCCGACCACTCACCCCAGACAGCTGACCCCTGATCCCTGACCCTGACCCCAAACCATGACCCTGACCCCTGACCCCTAACCATGGCCCCTGACCCCTGACCCTGACCCCTGACCACTAACCATGACCCAATTCCCTGACCCCTGACCCCTAACCATTCCCTGACCCCTGACCCCTGACCCCTGACCCTGACCCCTGACCCCTAACCATGACCCCTGACCCTGACCCCTTACCATGAACCTGACCCCCTGACTCCTGACCTCCTGACCCCTGATCCCCTGACCCCTGACCCTTGACCCCAGACCCCTGACCCCTAACCATGACCCCTAACCCCTGACCCCTAACCATGACCCCAGACCCTGACCCCTGACCCCTAACCATGACCCTGACCCCATACCCCCTGACCCCTGACCCCCTGACCCCTGACCCCTAACCATGACCCCTGAGCCTGAGCCTGACCGCTGACCCCTAACCATGACCCCATTCCCTGACCCCGACCCCTGACCCCTAACCACGACCCTGACTCTTGACCCCTGACCCCTGACCCCTATTAATGACCCCTGACCCATGACAATGACCCCTGACCTTTGACCCCTGACCCCTGACCCCTGACCCTTGACCCCAGACTCCTGATCCCTGACCCTGACCCCTGACCCCTGATCCCTGACTCTGACCCCTGACCCCTGACTCCTGATCCCTAACCCTAACCCCTAACCCCTGATGCCTGATGCCTGACCCCTGACCCCTGACCCCTAACCATCACCCCTGACCCCTGACACCTGACCCTGACCCCTGACCCCTGACCCCTGACCCCTAACCATGACCCCTGACCATGACCCCGGACAGTGACTCTGATCCCTGACCGCTAACCATGACCCCTGACTCCTGACCCCTGACCCCTGACCCCTAACCATGACCCCATTCCCTGACGCCTAACCATGACCCTGACCCCTGCCCACTCACCCCAGACCATGACCCTTGACCCCTGACCCTTGACCCCTGACCCCTGACCCCTAACCATGACCCCTGACCTTTGACCCCTAACCCTTACCCTGACCCCCGACCCCTGACCCCTGATCCCTAACCCTGACCCCTGACCCCCTGATCCCTGACCCCTGACCCCAGACCCCTGACTCTATCCCTGACCCCTGACCCTTGACCCCTGACCCCTAACCCCTGACCTCTGACCACTCACCCCAGACCCCTGACCCTGACCCTGATCCCTGACCCCTAACCATGACCCTGACCCCTGACCCCTGACCCCTAACCATGACCCCTGATCCCCTGACCCCTGACCCCTGACCCCTAACCATGACCCCAGACCCTGACCCCTGACCCCTAACCATGACCCTGACCCCCTGACCCCTGACCCCTGACCCCTAACCATGGCCCCTGACCCTGACCGCTGACCCCTAACCATGACCCCATTCCCTGACCCTGACCCCGACCCCTAACCATGACGCTGACCCTTGACCACTGACCCCTAACCATGACCCCTGACCCCTGACCCCTAACCATGACCCCTGACCCTGACCCTGATACCTGACCCCTAACCATGACCCTGACCCCTGACCCCTGACCCCTGAGTCCTGATCCCTAACTCTGACCCCTGACCCCCTGACCCCCTGACCCCTGACCCCTAACCATGACCCCATTCCCTGACTGCTGACCCCTAACCATGACCCCATTCCCTGACCCTGACCCCGACCCCTAACCGTGACGCTGACCCTTGACCACTGACCCCTGACCCCTACTAATGACCCCTGACCATGACCCATGACCATGACCCCTGACCTTTGACCCCTGACCCCTGACCCTGACCCCTGATCCCTAACCCTGACCCCTGATCCCTAACCCTGACCCCTGACCCCTAACCATGACCCCTGACCCTGAGCCTGACCGCTGACCCCTAACCATGACCCCATTCTCTGACCCTGACCCCTGACCCCTACTAATGACCCCTGACCCATGACAATGACCCCTGACCTTTGACCTTTTACCCCTGACCCCTGACCCCTGACTCCTGATCCCTGACTCTGACCCCTGACCCCTGACTCCTGATCCCTAACCCTGACCCCTAACCCCTGATGCCTGATGCCTGACCCCTGACCCCTGACCCCTAACCATCACCCCTGACCCCTGACACCTGACCCTTGACCCCTGAACCCTAACCCCTAACCATGACCCCTGACCATGACCCCTGACAGTGACTCTGACCCCTGACCGCTAACCATGACCCCTGACCCCTGACCCCTGACCCCTGACCCCTGACCCCTAACCATGACCCCTGACCCCTAACAATGACCCCTGACCCCTGACCCCTGACCCCTAACCATCACCCCTGACCCCTGACACCTGACCCTTGACCCCTGAACCCTGACCCCTAACCATGACCCCTGACCATGACCCCTGACAGTGACTCTGACCCCTGACCGCTAACCATGACCCCTGACTCCTGACCCCTGACCCCTAACCCCTAACCATGACCCCTGACCCCTGACCCCTAACAATGACCCCTGACCCCTGACCCCTGACCCCTAACCCTGACCCCTGACCTTTGACCCCTCACCCTGCCCCCTGATCCCTAACCCTGACTCCTGACCCCTGACCACCGACCCCTGACTCTGACCCCTGACCCCTGACCCCTAACCATGGCCCCATTCCCTTGACCCCTGACCCCTGACTCCTGACCCTGACACCTGACCTTTGACCCCTGACCCTGACCCCTGATCTTTGACCCCTGACCCCGACCCCTGACCCCTGACCCCTGACGCCTGACCCCTGATCCCCTGACCCTTGACCCCTGACCTCCTGACCCCTGACCCCTGAGTCCTGATCCCAAACCCTGACCCCTGACCCCTGACCCTGACCCCTGACCCCTGACCCTGACCCCTGACCCCTGACCCCCGACCCCTGAGCCCTGACTCTGAGCCCCGACCACTCACCCAAGACAGCTGACCCCTGATCCCTGACCCTGACCCCAAACCATGACCCTGACCCCTGACCCCTAACCATGACCCCTGACCCCTGACCCTGACCCTGACCCTGACCCCTGTCCACTAACCAGGACCCAATTCCCTGACCCCTGACCCCTAACCATTCCCTGACCCCTGACCCCTGACCCCTGACCCTGACCCCTGACCCCTAACCATGACCCCTGACCTTGACCCCTAACCATGAACCTGACCCCCTGACTCCTGACCTCCTGACCCCTGATCCCCTGACCCCTGACCCTTGACCCCAGACCCCTGACCCCTAACCATGACCCCTGACCCCTGACCACTAACCATGACCCCAGACCCTGACCCCTGACCCCTAACCATGACCCGTGACCCTGAGCCTGACCGCTGACCCCTAACCATGACCCCATTCCCTGACCCCTGACCCCTATTAATGACCCCTGACCCATGACAATGACCCCTGACCTTTGACCCCCTGACCCCTGACCCCTGACCCCTGACCCCTGACCCCTGACCCCTGATCCCTGACTCTGACCCCGACCACTCACCCCAGACAGCTGACCCCTGATCCCTGACCCTGACCCCAAACCATGACCCTGACCCCTGCCCCCTAACCATGACCCCTGACCCCTGACCCCTGACCCTGACCCCTGACCACTAACCATGACCCAATTCCCTGACCCCTGACCCCTAACCATTCCCTGACCCCTGACCCCTGACCCCTGACCCCTAACCATGACCCCTGACCCTGACCCCTAACCATGAACCTGACCCCCTGACTCCTGACCTCCTGACCCCTGATCCCCTGACCCCTGACCCTTGACCCCAGACCCCTGACCCCTAACCATGACCCCTAACCCCTGACCCCTAACCATGACCCCAGACCCTGACCCCTGACCCCTAACCATGACCCTGACCCCATACCCCCTGACCCCTGACCCCCTGACCCCTGACCCCTAACCATGACCCCTGAGCCTGAGCCTGACCGCTGACCCCTAACCATGACCCCATTCCCTGACCCCGACCCCTGACCCCTAACCACGACCCTGACCCTTGACCCCTGACCCCTGACCAGTATTAATGACCCCTGACCCATGACAATGACCCCTGACCTTTGACCCCTGACCCCTGACCCCTGACCCCTGACCCCTGACCCTTGACCCCAGACTCCTGATCCCTGACTCTGACCCCTGACCCCTGATCCCTGACTCTGACCCCTGACCCCTGACTCCTGATCCCTAACCCTAACCCCTAACCCCTGATGCCTGATGCCTGACCCCTGACCCCTAACCATCACCCCTGACCCCTGACACCTGACCCTTGACCCCTGACCCCTGACCCCTGACCCCTAACCATGACCCCTGACCATGACCCCTGACAGTGACTCTGATCCCTGACCGCTAACCATGACCCCTGACTCCTGACCCCTGACCACCGACCCCTGACTCTGACCCCTGACCCCTGACCCCTAACCATGACCCCATTCCCTGACGCCTAACCATGACCCTGACCCCTGACCACTCACCCCAGACCATGACCCTTGACCCCTGACCCTTGACCCCTGACCCCTAACCATGACCCCTGACCTTTGACCCCTGACCCTGACCCCCGACCCCTGACCCCTGATCCCTAACCATGACCCCTGACCCTGACCCTGACCCCTGACCCCTGACCATGACCCTGACCCCTGATCCCCGACCCCAGAGTCCTGATCCCTAACTCTGAC
Organism: Passer domesticus; assembly: GCF_036417665.1. Lineage (NCBI taxonomy): Eukaryota > Metazoa > Chordata > Aves > Passeriformes > Passeridae > Passer > Passer domesticus. The sequence continues at coordinate 348,570 of NW_026990169.1, forward strand.
CCCTGACCCCCTGACCCCCTGACCCCTGACCCCTGACCACTAACCATGGCCCCTGACCCTGACCGCTGACCCCTAACCATGACCCCATTCCCTGTCCCTGACCCCGACCCCTAACCATGACGCTGACCCTTGACCACTGACCCCTAACCATGACTCCTGACCTTTGACACCTGACCCCTGACCATGACCCCTGAGCCCTGACAATGACCCCTGACCCCTGACCCCTGTGCCCTGACCTCTGACCACTCACCCCAGACCCCTGACCCCTGACCCTGACCCTGATCCCTGACCCTGACCCCTAACCATGAACCTGACCCCCTGACTCCTGACCTCCTGACCCCTGATCCCCTGACCCCTGACCCTTGACCCCAGACCCCTGACCCCTAACCATGACCCCTGACCCCTGACCCCTAACCATGACCCCTGACCCTGACCCTGATACCTGACCCCTAACCATGACCCTGACCCCTGACCCCTGACCCCTGAGTCCTGATCCCTAACTCTGACCCCTGACCCCCTGACCCCCTGACCCCTGACCCCTAAACATGACCCCATTCCCTGACCGCTGACCCCTAACCATGACCCCATTCCCTGACCCTGACCCCGACCCCTAACCATGACGCTGACCCTTGACCACTGACCCCTGACCCCTACTAATGACCCCTGACCATGACCCATGACCATGACCCCTGACCTTTGACCCCTGACCCCTGACCCTGACCCCTGATCCCTAACCATGACCCCTGATCCCTAACCCTGACCCCTGACACCTAACCATGACCCCTGACCCTGAGCCTGACCGCTGACCCCTAACCATGACCCCATTCCCTGACCCTGACCCCTGACCCCTACTAATGACCCCTGACCCATGACAATGACCCCTGACCTTTGACCTTTTACCCCTGACCCCTGACCCCTGACCCCTGACCCCTGACCCCTGACCCCTGACTCCTGATCCCTGACTCTGACCCCTGACCCCTGACCCCTGACTCCTGATCCCTAACCCTGACCCCTAACCCCTGATGCCTGATGCCTGACCCCTGACCCCTGACCCCTAACCATCACCCCTGACCCCTGACACCTGACCCTTGACCCCTGAACCCTGACCCCTAACCATGACCCCTGACCATGACCCCTGACAGTGACTCTGACCCCTGACCGCTAACCATGACCCCTGACCCCTGACCCCTGACACCTGACCCCTAACCATGACCCCTGACCCCTAACAATGACCCCTGACCCCTGACCCCTGACCCCTAACCATCACCCCTGACCCCTGACACCTGACCCTTGACCCCTGAACCCTGACCCCTAACCATGACCCCTGACCACCGACCCCTGACAGTGACTCTGACCCCTGACCGCTAACCATGACCCCTGACTCCTGACCCCTGACCCCTAACCCCTAACCATGACCCCTGACCCCTGACCCCTAACAATGACCCCTGACCCCTGACCCCTGACCCCTAACCCTTGACCCCTGACCTTTGACCCCTCACCCTGCCCCCTGATCCCTAACCCTGACTCCTGACCCCTGACCACCGACCCCTGACTCTGACCCCTGACCCCTGACCCCTAACCATGGCCCCATTCCCTTGACCCCTGACCCCTGACTCCTGACCCTCACACCTGACCCCTGACACCTGACCCCTGACCCCTGACCCTGACCCCTGATCTTTGACCCATGACCATGACCCCTGACCTTTGACCCCTGACCCCTGACCCTGACCCCTGATCCCTAAGCCTGACCCCTGACCCCTGACCCCTGACCCCTGACCCCTGACCCATGACCCCTGACTCCTGATCCCTGACTCTGACCCCTGACCCCTGACTCCTGATCCCTAACCCTAACCCCTAACCCCTGATGCCTGATGCCTGACCCCTGACCCCTGACCCCTAACCATCACCCCTGACCCCTGACACCTGACCCTTGACCCCTGAACCCTGACCCCTAACCATGAACCCTGACCATGACCCGTGACAGTGACTCTGACCCCTGACCGCTAACCATGACCCCTGACTCCTGACCCCTGACCCCTAACCCCTAACCATGACCCCTGACCCCTGACCGCTAACCATGACCCCTGACTCCTGACCCCTGATCCCCTGACCCCTGACCCTTGACCCCAGACCCCTGACCCCTAACCATGACCCCTAACCCCTGACCCCTAACCATGACCCCAGACCCTGACCCCTGACCCCTAACCATGACCCTGACCCCATACCCCCTGACCCCTGACCCCCTGACCCCTGACCCCTAATCATGACCCCTGAGCCTGAGCCTGACCGCTGACCCCTAACCATGACCCCATTCCCTGACCCCGACCCCTGACCCCTAAGCACGACCCTGACCCTTGACCCCTGACCCCTGATCCCTATTAATGACCCCTGACCTATGACAATGACCCCTGACCTTTGACCCCTGACCCCTGACCCCTGACCCTTGACCCCAGACTCCTGATCCCTGACTCTGACCCCTGACCCCTGATCCCTGACTCTGACCCCTGACCCCTGACTCCTGATCCCTAACCCTAACCCCTAACCCCTGATGCCTGATGCCTGACCTCTGACCCCTGACCCCTAACCATCACCCCTGACCCCTGACACCTGACCCTGACCCCTGACCCCTGACCCCTGACCCCTAACCATGACCCCTGACCATGACCCCTGACAGTGACTCTGATCCCTGACCGCTAACCATGACCCCTGACTCCTGACCCCTGACCCCTGACCCCTAACCATGACCCCATTCCCTGACGCCTAACCATGACCCTGACCCCTGACCACTCACCTCAGACCATGACCCTTGACCCCTGACCCCTGACCCCTAACCATGACCCCTGACCTTTGACCCCTAACCCTGACCCTGACCCCCGACCCCTGACCCCTGATCCCTAACCCTTACCCCTGACCCCCTGATCCCTGACCCCTGACCCCAGACCCCTGACTCTATCCCTGACCCCTGACCCTTGACCCCTGACCCCTAGCCATGACCCCTGACCCCCTGACCTCCTGACCCCTGACCCCTGACCCCTAACCATGACCCCTGACCCCTAACAATGACCCCTGACCCCTGACCCCTGACCTTTGACCCCTAACATTTGACCCCTGACCCTGCCCCCTAATCCCTAACCCTGACCCCTGACCACTGACCCCTGACCCCTGACTCTGACCCCTGACCCCTAACCCCTGACCTCTGACCACTCACCCCAGACCCCTGACCCTGACCCTGATCCCTGACCCCTAACCATGACCCTGACCCCTGACCCCTGACCCCTAACCATGACCCCTGATCCCCTGACCCCTGACCCCTGACCCCTAACCATGACCCCAGACCCTGACCCCTGACCCCTAACCATGACCCTGAACCCCTGACCCCTGACCCCTGACCCCTAACCATGACCCTGACCCCTGACCCCTGACCCCTGACCCCTGACCCCTGACACCTGACCCCTGACCCCTGACCCCTGACCCCTGACCCCTGACCCCTGACCCCTGATCCCTGACTCTGACCCCTGACCCCTGACTCCTGATCCGTAACCCTGACCCCTAACCCCTGATGCCTGATGCCTGACCCCTGACCCCTGACACCTAACCATCACCCCTGACCCCTGACACCTGACCCTTGACCCCTGAACCCTGACCCCTAACCATGACCCCTGACCATGACCCCTGACAGTGACTCTGACCCCTGACCGCTAACCATGCCCCCTGATCCCTAACCCTGACTCCTGACCCCTGACCACCGACCCCTGACTCTGACCCCTGACCCCTGACCCCTAACCATGGCCCCATTCCCTTGACCCCTGACTCCTGACCCTGACACCTGACCCCTGACACCTGAACTTTGACCCCTGACCCTGACCCCTGATCTTTGACCCCTGACCCCGAACCCTGACCCCTGACCCCTGACCCCTGACGCCTGACCCCTGACCCCCTGACCCTTGACCCCTGACCTCCTGACCCCTGACCCCTGACCCTGACCCCTGACCCCTAACCATGACCCCTGACCCTGACCCCTAACCATGAACATGACCCCCTGACTCCTGACCTCCTGACCCCTGATCCCCTGACCCCTGACCCTTGACCCCAGACCCCTGACCCCTAACCATGACCCTTAACCCCTGACCCCTAATCATGACCCCAGACCCTGACCCCTGACCCCTAACCATGACCCTGACCCCATACCCCCGACCCCTGACCCCCTGACCCCTGACCCCTAACCATGACCCCTGACCCTGAGCCTGACCGCTGACCCCTAACCATGACCCCATTCCCTGACCCCGACCCCTGACCCCTAACCACGACCCTGACCCTTGACCCCTGACCCCTGACCCCTATTAATGACCCCTGACCTATGACAATGACCCCTGACCTTTGACCCCTGACCCCTGACCCCTGACCCCTGACCCCTGACCCCTAACCATGACACCTGACCCTGAGCCTGACCGCTGACCCCTAACCATGACCCCATTCCCTGACCCTGACCCCTGACCCCTAACCATGACCCTGACCCCTGACCCCTGACCCCTGACCCCTGACCCCTGACCCTTGACTCCTGATCCCTGACTCTGACCCCTGACCCCTGACTCCTGATCCCTAACCCTGACCCCCTAACCTCTGATGCCTGATGCCTGACCCCTGACCCCTAACCATCACCCCTGACCCCTGACACCTGACCCTTGACCCCTGAACCCTGACCCCTAACCATGACCCCTGACCATGACCCCTGACAGTGACTCTGAGCCCTGACCGCTAACCATGACCCCTGACTCCTGACCCCTGACCCCTAACCCCTAACCATGACCCCTGACCCCTGACCCCTAACAATGACCCCTGACCCCAGACCCCTAACCCTGACCCCTGACCTTTGACCCCTCACCCTGCCCCCTGATCCCTAACCCTGACTTCTGACCCCTGACCACCGACCCCTGACTCTGACCCCTGACCCCTGACCCCTGACCCTTGACTCCTGATCCCTGACTCTGACCCCTGACCCCTGACTCCTGATCCCTAACCCTGACCCCCTAACCTCTGATGCCTGATGCCTGACCCCTGACCCCTAACCATCACCCCTGACCCCTGACACCTGACCCTTGACCCCTGAACCCTGACCCCTAACCATGACCCCTGACCATGACCCCTGACAGTGACTCTGACCCCTGACCGCTAACCATGACCCCTGACTCCTGACCCCTGACCCCTAACCCCTAACCATGACCCCTGACCCCTGACCCCTAACAATGACCCCTGACCCCTGACCCCTGACCCCTAACCCTGACCCCTGACCTTTGACCCCTCACCCTGCCCCCTGATCCCTAACCCTGACTTCTGACCCCTGACCACCGACCCCTGACTCTGACCCCTGACCCCTGACCCCTAACCATGGCCCCATTCCCTTGACCCCTGACCCCTGACTCCTGACCCTGACACCAGACCTTTGACCCCTGACCCTGACCCCTGATCTTTGACCCCTAACCGTGACCCCTGACGCCTGACCCCTGACCCCTGACACCCTGACCCTTGACCCCTGACCTCCTGACCCCTGACCCTAGACCCCTGACCCCTGACCCCTAACCATGACCCCTTACCTTTGACCCCTGACCCCTGACCCCTGATCCCCGACCCCTGAGTCCTGATCCCAAACCCTGACCCCTGACCCCTGACCCTGACCCCTGACCCCTGACCCTGACCCCTGACCCCCGACCCCTGAGCCCTGACTCTGACCCCCGACCACTCACCCCAGACAGCTGACCCCTGATCCCTGACCCTGACCCCAAACCATGACCCTGACCCCTGACCCCTAACCATGACCCCTGACCCCTGACCCCTGACCCTGACCTTGACCCCTGTCCACTAACCATGACCCAATTCCCTGACCCCTGACCCCTAACCATTCCCTGACCCCTGACCCCTGACCCCTGACCCTGACCCCTGACCCCTAACCATGACCCCTGACCCTGACCCCTAACCATGAACCTGACCCCCTGACTCCTGACCTCCTGACCCCTGATCCCCTGACCCCTGACCCTTGACCCCAGACCCCTGACCCCTAACCATGACCCCTGACCCCTGACCCCTAACCATGACCCCAGACCCTGACCCCTAACCCCTAACCATGACCATGACCCCATACCCCCTAACCCCTGACCCCCTGACCCCTGACCCCTAACCATGACCCCTGAGCCTGAGCCTGACCACTGACCCCTAACCATGACCCCATTCCCTGACCCCTGACCCCTAACCACGACCCTGACCCTTGACCCCTGACCCCTGACCCCTATTAATGACCCCTGACCCATGACAATGACCCCTGACTTTTGACCCCCTGACCCCTGACCCCTGACCCCTGACCCCTGACCCCTGACCCCTGATCCCTGACTCTGACCCCCGACCACTCACCCCAGACAGCTGACCCCTGATCCCTGACCCTGACCCCAAACCATGACCCTGACCCCTGACCCCTAACCATGACCCCTGACCCTTGACCCTGACCCCTGACCACTAACCATGACCCAATTCCCTGACCCCTGACCCCTAACCATTCCCTGACCCCTGACCCCAAACCATGACCCTGACCCCCTGACCCCTAACCATGACCCCTGACCCTGACCCCTAACCATGAACCTGACCCCCTGACTCCTGACCTCCTGACCCCTGATCCCCTGACCCCTGACCCTTGACCCCAGACCCCTGACCCCTAACCATGACCCCTAACCCCTGACCCCTAACCATGACCCCATTCCCTGACCCCGACCCCTGACCCCTAACCACGACCCTGACCCTTGACCCCTGACCCCTGACCCCTGACCCATGACAATGACCCCTGACCTTTGACCCCTGATCCCTGACCCCTGACCCTTGACCCAAGACTCCTGATCCCTGACTCTGACCCCTGAGCCCTGATCCCTGACTCTGACCCCTGACCCCTGACTCCTGATCCCTAACCCTAACCCCTAACCCCTGATGCCTGATGCCTGACCCCTGACCCCTGACCCCTGACCCCTAACCATGACCCCTGACCCTGACCCCTAACCATGAACCTGACCCCCTGACTCCTGACCTCCTGACCCCTGATCCCCTGACCCCTGACCCTTGACCCCAGACCCCTGACCCCTAACCATGACCCCTAACCCCTGACCCCTAACCATGACCCCAGACCCTGACCCCTGACCCCTAACCATGACCCTGACCCCATACCCCCTGACCCCTGACCCCCTGACCCCTGACCCCTAACCATGACCCCTGAGCCTGAGCCTGACCGCTGACCCCTAACCATGACCCCATTCCCTGACCCCGACCCCTGACCCCTAACCACGACCCTGACCCTTGACCCCTGACCCCTGACCCCTATTAATGACCCCTGACCCATGACAATGACCCCTGACCTTTGACCCCTGACCCCTGACCCCTGACCCCTGACCCCTGACCCTTGACCCCAGACTCCTGATCCCTGACTCTGACCCCTGACCCCTGATCCCTGACTCTGACCCCTGACCCCTGACTCCTGATCCCTAACCCTAACCCCTAACCCCTGATGCCTGATGCCTGACCCCTGACCCCTGACCCCTAACCATCACCCCTGACCCCTGACACCTGACCCTTGACCCCTGACCCCTGACCCCTGACCCCTAACCATGACCCCTGGCCATGACCCCTGACAGTGACACTGATCCCTGACCGCTAACCATGACCCCTGACTCTGACCCCTGACCCCTGACCCCTAACCATGACCCCATTCCCTGACGCCTAACCATGACCCTGACCACTCACCCCAGACCATGACCCTTGACCCCTGACCCTTGACCCCTGACCCCTGACCCCTAACCATGACCCCTGACCTTTGACCCCTGACCCTGACCCCCGACCCCTGACCCCTGATCCCTAACCCTGACCCCTGACCCCCTGATCCCTGACCCCTGACCCCAGACCCCTGACTCTATCCCTGACCCCTGATCCTTGACCCCTGACCCCTAGCCATGACCCCTGACCCCCTGACCTCCTGACCCCTGACCCCTGACCCCTAACCATGACCCCTGACCCCTAACAATGACCCCCGACCCCTGACCTCCTGACCCCTGACCCCTGACCCCTAACAATGACCCCTGACCCTTGACCCCTGACCTTTGACCCCTGACCCTGCCCCCTAATCCCTAACACTGACCCCTGACCACTGACCCCTGACCCCTGACTCTGACCCCTGACCCCTAACCCCTGACCTCTGACCACTCAACCCAGACCCCTGACCCTGACCCTGATCCCTGACCCCTAACCATGACCCTGACCCCTGACCCCTAACCATGACCCCTGATCCCCTGACCCCTGACCCCTGACCCCTAACCATGACCCCAGACCCTGACCCCTGACCCCTAACCATGACCCTGACTCTGACCCCTGACCCCTGACCCCTGACCCTTGACTCCTGATCCCTGACTCTGACCCCTGACCCCTGACTCCTGATCCCTAACCCTGACCCCCTAACCTCTGATGCCTGATGCCTGACCCCTGACCCCTAACCATCACCCCTGACCCCTGACACCTGACCCTTGACCCCTCTGACCCCTGACCGCTAACCATGACCCCTGACTCCTGACCCCTGACCCCTAACCCCTAACCATGACCCCTGACCCCTGACCCCTAACAATGACCCCTGACCCCTGACCCCTGACCCCTAACCCTGACCCCTGACCTTTGACCCCTCACCCTGCCCCCTGATCCCTAACCCTGACTTCTGACCCCTGACCACCGACCCCTGACTCTGACCCCTGACCCCTGACCCCTAACCATGGCCCCATTCCCTTGACCCCTGACCCCTGACTCCTGACCCTGACACCTGACCCCTGACACCAGACCTTTGACCCCTGACCCTGACCCCTGATCTTTGACCCCTAACCGTGACCCCTGACGCCTGACCCCTGACCCCTGACCCCCTGACCCTTGACCCCTGACCTCCTGACCCCTGACCCTAGACCCCTGACCCCTGACCCCTAACCATGACCCCTTACCTTTGACCCCTGACCCCTGACCCCTGATCCCCGACCCCTGAGTCCTGATCCCAAACCCTGACCCCTGACCCCTGACCCTGACCCCTGACCCCTGACCCTGACCCCTGACCCCCGACCCCTGAGCCCTGACTCTGACCCCCGACCACTCACCCCAGACAGCTGACCCCTGATCCCTGACCCTGACCCCAAACCATGACCCTGACCCCTGACCCCTAACCATGACCCCTGACCCCTGACCCCTGACCCTGACCTTGACCCCTGTCCACTAACCATGACCCAATTCCCTGACCCCTGACCCCTAACCATTCCCTGACCCCTGACCCCTGACCCCTGACCCTGACCCCTGACCCCTAACCATGACCCCTGACCCTGACCCCTAACCATGAACCTGACCCCCTGACTCCTGACCTCCTGACCCCTGATCCCCTGACCCCTGACCCTTGACCCCAGACCCCTGACCCCTAACCATGACCCCTGACCCCTGACCCCTAACCATGACCCCAGACCCTGACCCCTAACCCCTAACCATGACCATGACCCCATACCCCCTAACCCCTGACCCCCTGACCCCTGACCCCTAACCATGACCCCTGAGCCTGAGCCTGACCACTGACCCCTAACCATGACCCCATTCCCTGACCCCTGACCCCTAACCACGACCCTGACCCTTGACCCCTGACCCCTGACCCCTATTAATGACCCCTGACCCATGAAAATGACCCCTGACTTTTGACCCCCTGACCCCTGACCCCTGACCCCTGACCCCTGACCCCTGACCCCTGATCCCTGACTCTGACCCCCGACCACTCACCCCAGACAGCTGACCCCTGATCCCTGACCCTGACCCCAAACCATGACCCTGACCCCTGACCCCTAACCATGACCCCTGACCCTTGACCCTGACCCCTGACCACTAACCATGACCCAATTCCCTGACCCCTGACCCCTAACCATTCCCTGACCCCTGACCCCAAACCATGACCCTGACCCCCTGACCCCTAACCATGACCCCTGACCCTGACCCCTAACCATGAACCTGACCCCCTGACTCCTGACCTCCTGACCCCTGATCCCCTGACCCCTGACCCTTGACCCCAGACCCCTGACCCCTAACCATGACCCCTAACCCCTGACCCCTAACCATGACCCCATTCCCTGACCCCGACCCCTGACCCCTAACCACGACCCTGACCCTTGACCCCTGACCCCTGACCCCTGACCCATGACAATGACCCCTGACCTTTGACCCCTGACCCCTGACCCCTGACCCTTGACCCAAGACTCCTGATCCCTGACTCTGACCCCTGAGCCCTGATCCCTGACTCTGACCCCTGACCCCTGACTCCTGATCCCTAACCCCAACCCCTAACCCCTGATGCCTGATGCCTGACCCCTGACCCCTGACCCCTGACCCCTAACCATGACCCCTGACCCTGACCCCTAACCATGAACCTGACCCCCTGACTCCTGACCTCCTGACCCCTGATCCCCTGACCCCTGACCCTTGACCCCAGACCCCTGACCCCTAACCATGACCCCTAACCCCTGACCCCTAACCATGACCCCAGACCCTGACCCCTGACCCCTAACCATGACCCTGACCCCATACCCCCTGACCCCTGACCCCCTGACCCCTGACCCCTAACCATGACCCCTGAGCCTGAGCCTGACCGCTGACCCCTAACCATGACCCCATTCCCTGACCCCGACCCCTGACCCCTAACCACGACCCTGACCCTTGACCCCTGACCCCTGACCCCTATTAATGACCCCTGACCCATGACAATGACCCCTGACCTTTGACCCCTGACCCCTGACCCCTGACCCCTGACCCTTGACCCCAGACTCCTGATCCCTGACTCTGACCCCTGACCCCTGATCCCTGACTCTGACCCCTGACCCCTGACTCCTGATCCCTAACCCTAACCCCTAACCCCTGATGCCTGATGCCTGACCCCTGACCCCTGACCCCTAACCATCACCCCTGACCCCTGACACCTGACCCTTGACCCCTGACCCCTGACCCCTGACCCCTAACCATGACCCCTGGCCATGACCCCTGACAGTGACACTGATCCCTGACCGCTAACCATGACCCCTGACTCTGACCCCTGACCCCTGACCCCTAACCATGACCCCATTCCCTGACGCCTAACCATGACCCTGACCACTCACCCCAGACCATGACCCTTGACCCCTGACCCTTGACCCCTGACCCCTGACCCCTAACCATGACCCCTGACCTTTGACCCCTGACCCTGACCCCCGACCCCTGACCCCTGATCCCTAACCCTGACCCCTGACCCCCTGATCCCTGACCCCTGACCCCAGACCCCTGACTCTATCCCTGACCCCTGATCCTTGACCCCTGACCCCTAGCCATGACCCCTGACCCCCTGACCTCCTGACCCCTGACCCCTGACCCCTAACCATGACCCCTGACCCCTAACAATGACCCCCGACCCCTGACCTCCTGACCCCTGACCCCTAACAATGACCCCTGACCCTTGACCCCTGACCTTTGACCCCTGACCTTTGACCCCTGACCCTGCCCCCTAATCCCTAACACTGACCCCTGACCACTGACCCCTGACCCCTGACTCTGACCCCTGACCCCTAACCCCTGACCTCTGACCACTCACCCCAGACCCCTGACCCTGACCCTGATCCCTGACCCCTAACCATGACCCTGACCCCTGACCCCTAACCATGACCCCTGATCCCCTGACCCCTGACCCCTGACCCCTAACCATGACCCCAGACCCTGACCCCTGACCCCTAACCATGACCCTGACTCTGACCCCTGACCCCTGACCCCTAACCATGACACCTGACCCTGACCCCTGACCCTGACCCCGACCCCTGACTATGACGCTGACCCTTGACCACTGACCCCTGACCCCTACTAATGACCCCTGACCATGACCCATGACCATGACCCCTGACCTTTGACCCCTGACCCCTGACCCTGACCCCTGATCCCTAAGCCTGACCCCTGACCCCTGACCCCTGACCCATGACCCCTGACTCCTGATCCCTGACTCTGACCCCTGACCCCTGACTCCTGATCCCTAACCCTAACCCCTAACCCCTGATGCCTGATGCCTGACCCCTGACCCCTGACCCCTAACCATCACCCCTGACCCCTGACACCTGACCCTTGACCCCTGAACCCTGACCCCTAACCATGACCCCTGACCATGACCCCTGACAGTGACTCTGACCCCTGACCGCTAACCATGACCCCTGACTCCTGACCCCTGACCCCTAACCCCTAACCATGACCCCTGACCCCTGACCCCTAACAATGACCCCTGACCCCAGACCCCTAACCCTGACCCCTGACCTTTGACCCCTCACCCTGCCCCCTGATCCCTAACCCTGACTCCTGACCCCTGACCACCGACCCCTGATTCTGACCCCTGACCCCTGACTTCTAACCATGGCCCCATTCCCTTGACCCCTGACCCCTGACTCCTGACCCTGACACCTGACCCCTGACACCTGACCATTGACCCCTGACCCTGACCCCTGATCTTTGACCACTGACCCCGACCCCTGACCCCTGACCCCTGACGCCTGACCCCTGACCCCCTGACCCTTGACCCCTGACCTCCTGACCCCTGACCCCTGAGTCCTGATCCCAAACCCTGACCCCTGACCCCTGACCCTGACCCCTGACCCCTGACCCTGACCCCTGACCCCTGACCCCCGACCCCTGAGCCCTGACTCTGAGCCCCGACCACTCACCCCAGACAGCTGACCCCTGATCCCTGACCCTGACCCCAAACCATGACCCTGACCCCTGACCCCTAACCATGACCCCTGACCCCTGACCCCTGACCCTGACCCTGACCCCTGTCCACTAACCATGACCCAATTCCCTGACCCCTGACCCCTAACCATTCCCTGACCCCTGACCCCTGACCCCTGACCCTGACCCCTGACCCCTAACCATGACCCCTGACCCTGACCCCTAACCATGAACCTGACCCCCTGACTCCTGACCTCCTGACCCCTGACCCCTGACCCCTGACCCTTGACCCCAGACTCCTGATCCCTGACTCTGACCCCTGACCCCTGATCCCTGACTCTGACCCCTGACCCCTGACTCCTGATCCCTAACCCTAACCCCTAATCCCTGATGCCTGATGCCTGACCCCTGACCCCTAACCATCACCCCTGACCCCTGACACCTGACCCTTGACCCCTGACCCCTGACCCCTAACCATGACCCCTGACCATGACCCCTGACAGTGACTCTGATCCCTGACCGCTAACCATGACCCCTGACTCCTGACCCCTGACCACCGACCCCTGACTCTGACCCCTGACCCCTGACCCCTAACCATGACCCCATTCCCTGACGCCTAACCATGACCCTGACCCCTGACCACTCACCCCAGACCATGACCCTTGACCCCTGACCCTTGACCCCTGACCCCTAACCATGACCCCTGACCTTTGACCCCTGACCCTGACCCCCGACCCCTGACCCCTGATCCCTAACCCTGACCCCTGACCCCCTGATCCCTGACCCCTGACCCCAGACCCCTGATTCTATCCCTGACCCCTGACCCTTGACCCCTGACCCCTAGCCATGACCCCTGACCCCCTGACCTCCTGACCCCTGACCCCTGACCCCTAACCATGACCCCTGACCCCTAACAATGACCCCTGACCCCTGACCCCTGACCTTTGACCCCTGACCTTTGACCCCTGACCCTGCCCCCTAATCCCTAACACTGACCCCTGACTACTGACCCCTGACCCCTGACTCTGACCCCTGACCCCTAACCCCTGACCTCTGACCACTCACCCCAGACCCCTGACCCTGACCCTGATCCCTGACCCCTAACCATGACCCTGACCCCCTGACCCCTGACCCCTAACCATGACCCCTGACCCTGACCCCTGACCCCTAACCATGACCCTGACCCCCTGACCCCTGACCCCTAACCATGACACCTGACCCTGACCCCTGACCCCTACGCCTGACCCCTGACCCCTGACCCCCTGACCCTCTGAGCCCCTGACCCCCTGACACCTGACCCTTGACGCCTGCCCCATGACCCCTTACCATGACCCCTTACCTTTGACCCCTGACCCCTGATCCCTAACCCTGACCCCTGACCCCCGACCCCTGAGCCCTGACTCTGACCCCCGACCACTCACCCCAGACAGCTGACCTCTGATCCCTGACCCTGACCCCAAACCATGACCCTGACCCCTGACCCCTACACCATGACCCCTAACCATGACCCCTGACCCTGACCCCTAACCATGAACCTGACCCCCTGACTCCTGACCTCCTGACACCTGATCCCCTGACCCCTGACCCTTGACCCCAGACCCCTGACCCCTAACCATGACTCCTGACCCTGACCCCTAAACCAGACCCTGACCCCCTGACTCCTGACCTCCTGACCCCTGATCCCCTGACCCCTGACCCTTGACCCGAGACCCCTGACCCCTAACCATGACCCCTGACCCCTGACCCCTAACCATGACCCCTGACCCTGACCCTGACCCCTGACCCCTAACCATGACCCTGACCCCTGACCCCTGACCCCAGAGTCCTGATCCCTAACTCTAACCCCTGACCCCCTGACCCCCTGACCCCTGACCCCTGACCACTAACCATGGCCCCTGACCCTGACCGCTGACCCCTAACCATGACCCCATTCCCTGACCCTGACCCCGACCCCTAACCATGACGCTGACCCTTGACCACTGACCCCTAACCATGACTCCTGACCTTTGACCCCTGACCCCTGACCCCTGACCCCTGAGCCCTGACCTCTGACCACTCACCCCAGACCCCTGACCCCTGACCCTGACCCTGATCCCTGACCCTGACCCCTAACCATGAACCTGACCCCCTGACTCCTGACCTCCTGACCCCTGATCCCCTGACCCCTGACCCCTGACCCTTGACCCCAGATCCCTGACCCCTAACCATGACCCCTGACCCCTGACCCCTAACCATGACCCCTGACCCTGACCCTGATACCTGACCCCTAACCATGACCCTGACCCCTGACCCCTGACCCCTGAGTCCTGATCCCTAACTCTGACCCCTGACCCCCTGACCCCCTGACCCCTGACCCCTAACCATGACCCCATTCCCTGACCGCTGACCCCTAACCATGACCCCATTCCCTGACCCTGACCCCGACCCCTAACCATGACGCTGACCCTTGACCACTGACCCCTGACCCCTACTAATGATCCCTGACCATGACCCATGACCATGACCCCTGACCTTTGACCCCTGACCCCTGACCCTGACCCCTGATCCCTAACCCTGACCCCTGATCCCTAACCCTGACCCCTGACCCCTAACCATGACCCCTGACGCTGAGCCTGACCGCTGACCCCTAACCATGACCCCATTCTCTGACCCTGACCCCTGACCCCTACTAATGACCCCTGACCCATGACAATGACCCCTGACCTTTGACCTTTTACCCCTGACCCCTGACCCCTGACCCCTGACCCCTGACTCCTGATCCCTGACTCTGACCCCTGACCCCTGACTCCTGATCCCTAACCCTGACCCCTAACCCCTGATGCCTGATGCCTGACCCCTGACCCCTGACCCCTAACCATCACCCCTGACCCCTGACACCTGACCCTTGACCCCTGAACCCTGACCCCTAACCATGACCCCTGACCATGACCCCTGACAGTGACTCTGACCCCTGACCGCTAACCATGACCCCTGACCCCTGACCCCTGACCCCTGACCCCTGACCCCTAACCATGACCCCTGACCCCTAACAATGACCCCTGACCCCTGACCCCTGACCCCTAACCATCACCCCTGACCCCTGACACCTGACCCTTGACCCCTGAACCCTGACCCCTAACCATGACCCCTGACCCTGAGCCTGACCGCTGACCCCTAACCATGACCCCATTCTCTGACCCTGACCCCTGACCCCTACTAATGACCCCTGACCCATGACAATGACCCCTGACCTTTGACCTTTTACCCCTGACCCCTGACCCCTGACTCCTGATCCCTGACTCTGACCCCTGACCCCTGACTCCTGATCCCTAACCCTGACCCCTAACCCCTGATGCCTCATGCCTGACCCCTGACCCCTGACCCCTAACCATCACCCCTGACCCCTGACACCTGACCCTTGACCCCTGAACCCTGACCCCTAACCATGACCCCTGACCATGACCCCTGACAGTGACTCTGACCCCTGACCGCTAACCATGACCCCTGACCCCTGACCCCTGACCCCTGACCCCTGACCCCTAACCATGACCCCTGACCCCTAACAATGACCCCTGAACCCTGACCCCTGACCCCTAACCATCACCCCTGACCCCTGACACCTGACCCTTGACCCCTGAACCCTGACCCCTAACCATGACCCCTGACCATGACCCCTGACAGTGACTCTGACCCCTGACCGCTAACCATGACCCCTGACTCCTGACCCCTAACCCCTAACCCCTAACCATGACCCCTGACCCCTGACCCCTAACAATGACCCCTGACCCCTGACCCCTAACCCTGACCCCTGACCTTTGACCCCTCACCCTGCCCCCTGATCCCTAACCCTGACTCCTGACCCCTGACCACCGACCCCTGACTCTGACCCCTGACCCCTGACCCCTAACCATGGCCCCATTCCCTTGACCCCTGACCCCTGACTCCTGACCCTGACACCTGACCTTTGACCCCTGACCCTGACCCCTGATCTTTGACCCCTGACCCCGACCCCTGACCCCTGACCCCTGACGCCTGACCCCTGATCCCCTGACCCTTGACCCCTGACCTCCTGACCCCTGACCCCTGAGTCCTGATCCCAAACCCTGACCCCTGACCCCTGACCCTGACCCCTGACCCCTGACCCTGACCCCTGACCCCTGACCCCCGACCCCTGAGCCCTGACTCTGAGCCCCGACCACTCACCCAAGACAGCTGACCCCTGATCCCTGACCCTGACCCCAAACCATGACCCTGACCCCTGACCCCTAACCATGACCCCTGACCCCTGACCCTGACCCTGACCCTGACCCCTGTCCACTAACCAGGACCCAATTCCCTGACCCCTGACCCCTAACCATTCCCTGACCCCTGACCCCTGACCCCTGACCCTGACCCCTGACCCCTAACCATGACCCCTGACCTTGACCCCTAACCATGAACCTGACCCCCTGACTCCTGACCTCCTGACCCCTGACCCCTGACCCCTGACCCCTGACCCCTGACCCCTGATCCCTGACTCTGACCCCGACCACTCACCCCAGACAGCTGACCCCTGATCCCTGACCCTGACCCCAAACCATGACCCTGACCCCTGCCCCCTAACCATGACCCCTGACCCCTGACCCCTGACCCTGACCCCTGACCACTAACCATGACCCAATTCCCTGACCCCTGACCCCTAACCATTCCCTGACCCCTGACCCCTGACCCCTGACCCCTAACCATGACCCCTGACCCTGACCCCTAACCATGAACCTGACCCCCTGACTCCTGACCTCCTGACCCCTGATCCCCTGACCCCTGACCCTTGACCCCAGACCCCTGACCCCTAACCATGACCCCTAACCCCTGACCCCTAACCATGACCCCAGACCCTGACCCCTGACCCCTAACCATGACCCTGACCCCATACCCCCTGACCCCTGACCCCCTGACCCCTGACCCCTAACCATGACCCCTGAGCCTGAGCCTGACCGCTGACCCCTAACCATGACCCCATTCCCTGACCCCGACCCCTGACCCCTAACCACGACCCTGACCCTTGACCCCTGACCCCTGACCAGTATTAATGACCCCTGACCCATGACAATGACCCCTGACCTTTGACCCCTGACCCCTGACCCCTGACCCCTGACCCCTGACCCTTGACCCCAGACTCCTGATCCCTGACTCTGACCCCTGACCCCTGATCCCTGACTCTGACCCCTGACCCCTGACTCCTGATCCCTAACCCTAACCCCTAACCCCTGATGCCTGATGCCTGACCCCTGACCCCTAACCATCACCCCTGACCCCTGACACCTGACCCTTGACCCCTGACCCCTGACCCCTGACCCCTAACCATGACCCCTGACCATGACCCCTGACAGTGACTCTGATCCCTGACCGCTAACCATGACCCCTGACTCCTGACCCCTGACCACCGACCCCTGACTCTGACCCCTGACCCCTGACCCCTAACCATGACCCCATTCCCTGACGCCTAACCATGACCCTGACCCCTGACCACTCACCCCAGACCATGACCCTTGACCCCTGACCCTTGACCCCTGACCCCTAACCATGACCCCTGACCTTTGACCCCTGACCCTGACCCCCGACCCCTGACCCCTGATCCCTAACCATGACCCCTGACCCTGACCCTGACCCCTGACCCCTGACCATGACCCTGACCCCTGATCCCCGACCCCAGAGTCCTGATCCCTAACTCTGACCCCTGACCCCCTGACCCCCTGACCCCTGACCCCTGACCACTAACCATGGCCCCTGACCCTGACCGCTGACCCCTAACCATGACCCCATTCCCTGTCCCTGACCCCGACCCCTAACCATGACGCTGACCCTTGACCACTGACCCCTAACCATGACTCCTGACCTTTGACCCCTGACCCCTGACCATGACCCCTGAGCCCTGACAATGACCCCTGACCCCTGACCCCTGTGCCCTGACCTCTGACCACTCACCCCAGACCCCTGACCCCTGACCCTGACCCTGATCCCTGACCCTGACCCCTAACCATGAACCTGACCCCCTGACTCCTGACCTCCTGACCCCTGATCCCCTGACCCCTGACCCTTGACCCCAGACCCCTGACCCCTAACCATGACCCCTGACCCCTGACCCCTAACCATGACCCCTGACCCTGACCCTGATACCTGACCCCTAACCATGACCCTGACCCCTGACCCCTGACCCCTGAGTCCTGATCCCTAACTCTGACCCCTGACCCCCTGACCCCCTGACCCCTGACCCCTAAACATGACCCCATTCCCTGACCGCTGACCCCTAACCATGACCCCATTCCCTGACCCTGACCCCGACCCCTAACCATGACGCTGACCCTTGACCACTGACCCCTGACCCCTACTAATGACCCCTGACCATGACCCATGACCATGACCCCTGACCTTTGACCCCTGACCCTGAGCCTGACCGCTGACCCCTAACCATGACCCCATTCCCTGACCCTGACCCCTGACCCCTACTAATGACCCCTGACCCATGACAATGACCCCTGACCTTTGACCTTTTACCCCTGACCCCTGACCCCTGACCCCTGACCCCTGACCCCTGACTCCTGATCCCTGACTCTGACCCCTGACCCCTGACCCCTGACTCCTGATCCCTAACCCTGACCCCTAACCCCTGATGCCTGATGCCTGACCCCTGACCCCTGACCCCTAACCATCACCCCTGACCCCTGACACCTGACCCTTGACCCCTGAACCCTGACCCCTAACCATGACCCCTGACCATGACCCCTGACAGTGACTCTGACCCCGACCGCTAACCATGACCCCTGACCCCTGACCCCTGACACCTGACCCCTAACCATGACCCCTGACCCCTAACAATGACCCCTGACCCCTGACCCCTGACCCCTAACCATCACCCCTGACCCCTGACACCTGACCCTTGACCCCTGAACCCTGACCCCTAACCATGACCCCTGACCACCGACCCCTGACAGTGACTCTGACCCCTGACCGCTAACCATGACCCCTGACTCCTGACCCCTGACCCCTAACCCCTAACCATGACCCCTGACCCCTGACCCCTAACAATGACCCCTGACCCCTGACCCCTGACCCCTAACCCTGACCCCTGACCTTTGACCCCTCACCCTGCCCCCTGATCCCTAACCCTGACTCCTGACCCCTGACCACCGACCCCTGACTCTGACCCCTGACCCCTGACCCCTAACCATGGCCCCATTCCCTTGACCCCTGACCCCTGACTCCTGACCCTGACACCTGACCCCTGACACCTGACCCCTGACCCCTGACCCTGACCCCTGATCTTTGACCCATGACCATGACCCCTGACCTTTGACCCCTGACCCCTGACCCTGACCCCTGATTCCTAAGCCTGACCCCTGACCCCTGACCCCTGACCCCTGACCCATGACCCCTGACTCCTGATCCCTGACTCTGACCCCTGACCCCTGACCCCTGACTCCTGATCCCTAACCCTAACCCCTAACCCCTGATGCCTGATGCCTGACCCCTGACCCCTGACCCCTAACCATCACCCCTGACCCCTGACACCTGACCCTTGACCCCTGAACCCTGACCCCTAACCATGACCCCTGACCATGACCCCTGACAGTGACTCTGACCCCTGACCGCTAACCATGACCCCTGACTCCTGACCCCTGACCCCTAACCCCTAACCATGACCCCTGACCCCTGACCGCTAACCATGACCCCTGACTCCTGACCCCTGATCCCCTGACCCCTGACCCTTGACCCCAGACCCCTGACCCCTAACCATGACCCCTAACCCCTGACCCCTAACCATGACCCCAGACCCTGACCCCTGACCCCTAACCATGACCCTGACCCCATACCCCCTGACCCCTGACCCCCTGACCCCTGACCCCTAATCATGACCCCTGAGCCTGAGCCTGACCGCTGACCCCTAACCATGACCCCATTCCCTGACCCCGACCCCTGACCCCTAAGCACGACCCTGACCCTTGACCCCTGACCCCTGATCCCTATTAATGACCCCTGACCTATGACAATGACCCCTGACCTTTGACCCCTGACCCCTGACCCCTGACCCTTGACCCCAGACTCCTGATCCCTGACTCTGACCCCTGACCCCTGATCCCTGACTCTGACCCCTGACCCCTGACTCCTGATCCCTAACCCTAACCCCTAACCCCTGATGCCTGATGCCTGACCTCTGACCCCTGACCCCTAACCATCACCCCTGACCCCTGACACCTGACCCTGACCCCTGACCCCTGACCCCTGACCCCTAACCATGACCCCTGACCATGACCCCTGACAGTGACTCTGATCCCTGACCGCTAACCATGACCCCTGACTCCTGACCCCTGACCCCTGACCCCTAACCATGACCCCATTCCCTGACGCCTAACCATGACCCTGACCCCTGACCACTCACCTCAGACCATGACCCTTGACCCCTGACCCCTGACCCCTAACCATGACCCCTGACCTTTGACCCCTAACCCTGACCCTGACCCCCGACCCCTGACCCCTGATCCCTAACCCTTACCCCTGACCCCCTGATCCCTGACCCCTGACCCCAGACCCCTGACTCTATCCCTGACCCCTGACCCTTGACCCCTGACCCCTAGCCATGACCCCTGACCCCCTGACCTCCTGACCCCTGACCCCTGACCCCTAACCATGACCCCTGACCCCTAACAATGACCCCTGACCCCTGACCCCTGACCTTTGACCCCTAACATTTGACCCCTGACCCTGCCCCCTAATCCCTAACCCTGACCCCTGACCACTGACCCCTGACCCCTGACTCTGACCCCTGACCCCTAACCCCTGACCTCTGACCACTCACCCCAGACCCCTGACCCTGACCCTGATCCCTGACCCCTAACCATGACCCTGACCCCTGACCCCTGACCCCTAACCATGACCCCTGATCCCCTGACCCCTGACCCCTGACCCCTAACCATGACCCCAGACCCTGACCCCTGACCCCTAACCATGACCCTGAACCCCTGACCCCTGACCCCTGACCCCTAACCATGACACCTGACCCTGACCCCTGACCCCGACCCCTGACCATGACGCTGACCCTTGACCACTGACCCCTGACCCTGACCCCTGATCCCTAAGCCTGACCCCTGACCCCTGACCCCATGACCTTTGACCCCCTGACCCCTGACCCCTAACCCCATGACCCCTGACCCTGAGCCTGACCGCTGACCCCTAACCATGACCCCATTCCCTGACCCCTGACCCCTGACCCCTGACCCCTGACACCTGACCCCTGACCCCTGACCCCTGACCCCTGACCCCTGACCCCTGACCCCTGATCCCTGACTCTGACCCCTGACCCCTGACTCCTGATCCGTAACCCTGACCCCTAACCCCTGATGCCTGATGCCTGACCCCTGACCCCTGACACCTAACCATCACCCCTGACCCCTGACACCTGACCCTTGACCCCTGAACCCTGACCCCTAACCATGACCCCTGACCATGACCCCTGACAGTGACTCTGACCCCTGACCGCTAACCATGCCCCCTGATCCCTAACCCTGACTCCTGACCCCTGACCACCGACCCCTGACTCTGACCCCTGACCCCTGACCCCTAACCATGGCCCCATTCCCTTGACCCCTGACTCCTGACCCTGACACCTGACCCCTGACACCTGAACTTTGACCCCTGACCCTGACCCCTGATCTTTGACCCCTGACCCCGAACCCTGACCCCTGACCCCTGACCCCTGACGCCTGACCCCTGACCCCCTGACCCTTGACCCCTGACCTCCTGACCCCTGACCCCTGACCCTGACCCCTGACCCCTAACCATGACCCCTGACCCTGACCCCTAACCATGAACATGACCCCCTGACTCCTGACCTCCTGACCCCTGATCCCCTGACCCCTGACCCTTGACCCCAGACCCCTGACCCCTAACCATGACCCTTAACCCCTGACCCCTAATCATGACCCCAGACCCTGACCCCTGACCCCTAACCATGACCCTGACCCCATACCCCCGACCCCTGACCCCCTGACCCCTGACCCCTAACCATGACCCCTGACCCTGAGCCTGACCGCTGACCCCTAACCATGACCCCATTCCCTGACCCCGACCCCTGACCCCTAACCACGACCCTGACCCTTGACCCCTGACCCCTGACCCCTATTAATGACCCCTGACCTATGACAATGACCCCTGACCTTTGACCCCTGACCCCTGACCCCTGACCCCTGACCCCT
The DNA here is from genome assembly GCF_036417665.1 of Passer domesticus. NCBI lineage: Eukaryota > Metazoa > Chordata > Aves > Passeriformes > Passeridae > Passer > Passer domesticus. Next base: position 371,537 of record NW_026990169.1, read on the forward strand.
GACCCCTGACCCCTAACCATGACACCTGACCCTGAGCCTGACCGCTGACCCCTAACCATGACCCCATTCCCTGACCCTGACCCCTGACCCCTAACCATGACCCTGACCCCTGACCCCTGACCCCTGACCCCTGACCCCTGACCCCTGACCCTTGACTCCTGATCCCTGACTCTGACCCCTGACCCCTGACTCCTGATCCCTAACCCTGACCCCCTAACCTCTGATGCCTGATGCCTGACCCCTGACCCCTAACCATCACCCCTGACCCCTGACACCTGACCCTTGACCCCTGAACCCTGACCCCTAACCATGACCCCTGACCATGACCCCTGACAGTGACTCTGACCCCTGACCGCTAACCATGACCCCTGACTCCTGACCCCTGACCCCTAACCCCTAACCATGACCCCTGACCCCTGACCCCTAACAATGACCCCTGACCCCTGACCCCTGACCCCTAACCCTGACCCCTGACCTTTGACCCCTCACCCTGCCCCCTGATCCCTAACCCTGACTTCTGACCCCTGACCACCGACCCCTGACTCTGACCCCTGACCCCTGACCCCTGACCCTTGACTCCTGATCCCTGACTCTGACCCCTGACCCCTGACTCCTGATCCCTAACCCTGACCCCCTAACCTCTGATGCCTGATGCCTGACCCCTGACCCCTAACCATCACCCCTGACCCGTGACACCTGACCCTTGACCCCTGAACCCTGACCCCTAACCATGACCCCTGACCATGACCCCTGACAGTGACTCTGACCCCTGACCGCTAACCATGACCCCTGACTCCTGACCCCTGACCCCTAACCCCTAACCATGACCCCTGACCCCTGACCCCTAACAATGACCCCTGACCCCTGACCCCTGACCCCTAACCCTGACCCCTGACCTTTGACCCCTCACCCTGCCCCCTGATCCCTAACCCTGACTTCTGACCCCTGACCACCGACCCCTGACTCTGACCCCTGACCCCTGACCCCTAACCATGGCCCCATTCCCTTGACCCCTGACCCCTGACTCCTGACCCTGACACCTGACCCCTGACACCAGACCTTTGACCCCTGACCCTGACCCCTGATCTTTGACCCCTAACCGTGACCCCTGACGCCTGACCCCTGACCCCTGACCCCCTGACCCTTGACCCCTGACCTCCTGACCCCTGACCCTAGACCCCTGACCCCTGACCCCTAACCATGACCCCTTACCTTTGACCCCTGACCCCTGACCCCTGATCCCCGACCCCTGAGTCCTGATCCCAAACCCTGACCCCTGACCCCTGACCCTGACCCCTGACCCCTGACCCTGACCCCTGACCCCCGACCCCTGAGCCCTGACTCTGACCCCCGACCACTCACCCCAGACAGCTGACCCCTGATCCCTGACCCTGACCCCAAACCATGACCCTGACCCCTGACCCCTAACCATGACCCCTGACCCCTGACCCCTGACCCTGACCTTGACCCCTGTCCACTAACCATGACCCAATTCCCTGACCCCTGACCCCTAACCATTCCCTGACCCCTGACCCCTGACCCCTGACCCTGACCCCTGACCCCTAACCATGACCCCTGACCCTGACCCCTAACCATGAACCTGACCCCCTGACTCCTGACCTCCTGACCCCTGATCCCCTGACCCCTGACCCTTGACCCCAGACCCCTGACCCCTAACCATGACCCCTGACCCCTGACCCCTAACCATGACCCCAGACCCTGACCCCTAACCCCTAACCATGACCATGACCCCATACCCCCTAACCCCTGACCCCCTGACCCCTGACCCCTAACCATGACCCCTGAGCCTGAGCCTGACCACTGACCCCTAACCATGACCCCATTCCCTGACCCCTGACCCCTAACCACGACCCTGACCCTTGACCCCTGACCCCTGACCCCTATTAATGACCCCTGACCCATGACAATGACCCCTGACTTTTGACCCCCTGACCCCTGACCCCTGACCCCTGACCCCTGACCCCTGACCCCTGATCCCTGACTCTGACCCCCGACCACTCACCCCAGACAGCTGACCCCTGATCCCTGACCCTGACCCCAAACCATGACCCTGACCCCTGACCCCTAACCATGACCCCTGACCCTTGACCCTGACCCCTGACCACTAACCATGACCCAATTCCCTGACCCCTGACCCCTAACCATTCCCTGACCCCTGACCCCAAACCATGACCCTGACCCCCTGACCCCTAACCATGACCCCTGACCCTGACCCCTAACCATGAACCTGACCCCCTGACTCCTGACCTCCTGACCCCTGATCCCCTGACCCCTGACCCTTGACCCCAGACCCCTGACCCCTAACCATGACCCCTAACCCCTGACCCCTAACCATGACCCCATTCCCTGACCCCGACCCCTGACCCCTAACCACGACCCTGACCCTTGACCCCTGACCCCTGACCCCTGACCCATGACAATGACCCCTGACCTTTGACCCCTGACCCCTGACCCCTGACCCTTGACCCAAGACTCCTGATCCCTGACTCTGACCCCTGAGCCCTGATCCCTGACTCTGACCCCTGACCCCTGACTCCTGATCCCTAACCCTAACCCCTAACCCCTGATGCCTGATGCCTGACCCCTGACCCCTGACCCCTGACCCCTAACCATGACCCCTGACCCTGACCCCTAACCATGAACCTGACCCCCTGACTCCTGACCTCCTGACCCCTGATCTCCTGACCCCTGACCCTTGACCCCAGACCCCTGACCCCTAACCATGACCCCTAACCCCTGACCCCTAACCATGACCCCAGACCCTGACCCCTGACCCCTAACCATGACCCTGACCCCATACCCCCTGACCCCTGACCCCCTGACCCCTGACCCCTAACCATGACCCCTGAGCCTGAGCCTGACCGCTGACCCCTAACCATGACCCCATTCCCTGACCCCGACCCCTGACCCCTAACCACGACCCTGACCCTTGACCCCTGACCCCTGACCCCTATTAATGACCCCTGACCCATGACAATGACCCCTGACCTTTGACCCCTGACCCCTGACCCCTGACCCCTGACCCTTGACCCCAGACTCCTGATCCCTGACTCTGACCCCTGACCCCTGATCCCTGACTCTGACCCCTGACCCCTGACTCCTGATCCCTAACCCTAACCCCTAACCCCTGATGCCTGATGCCTGACCCCTGACCCCTGACCCCTAACCATCACCCCTGACCCCTGACACCTGACCCTTGACCCCTGACCCCTGACCCCTGACCCCTAACCATGACCCCTGGCCATGACCCCTGACAGTGACACTGATCCCTGACCGCTAACCATGACCCCTGACTCTGACCCCTGACCCCTGACCCCTAACCATGACCCCATTCCCTGACGCCTAACCATGACCCTGACCCCTGACCACTCACCCCAGACCATGACCCTTGACCCCTGACCCTTGACCCCTGACCCCTGTCCACTAACCATGACCCCTGACCTTTGACCCCTGACCCTGACCCTGACCCCCGACCCCTGACCCCTGATCCCTAACCCTGACCCTGACCCCTAACCATGAACCTGACCCCCTGACTCCTGACCTCCTGACCCCTGATCCCCTGACCCCTGACCCTTGACCCCAGACCCCTGACCCCTAACCATGACCCCTGACCCCTGACCCCTAACCATGACCCCAGACCCTGACCCCTGACCCCTAACCATGACCATGACCCCATACCCCCTGACCCCTGACCCCCTGACCCCTAACCATGACCCCTGACCCTGAGCCTGACCGCTGACCCCTAACCATGACCCCATTCCCTGACCCCTGACCCCTAACCACGACCCTGACCCTTGACCCCTGACCCCTGACCCCTATTAATGACCCCTGACCCATGACAATGACCCCTGACCTTTGACCCCTGACCCCTGACCCCTGACCCCTAACCATGACCACTAACTATGACCCAATTCCCTGACCCCTGACCCCTAACCATTCCCTGACCCCTGACCCCTGACCCCTGACCCTGACCCCTGACCCCTAACCATGACCCCTGACCCTGACCCCTAACCATGAACCTGACACCCTGACTCCTGACCTCCTGACCCCTGACCCCTGACCCTGACCCCTGACCCCTGACCCCCGACCCCTGAGCCCTGACTCTGACCCCCGACCACTCACCCCAGACAGCTGACCCCTGATCCCTGACCCTGACCCCAAACCATGACCCTGACCCCTGACCCCTAACCATGACCCCTGACCCCTGACCCCTGACCCTGACCCTGACCCCTGTCCACTAACCATGACCCAATTCCCTGACCCCTGACCCCTAACCATTCCCTGACCCCTGACCCCTGACCCCTGACCCTGACCCCTGACCCCTAACCATGACCCCTGACCCTGACCCCTAACCATGAACCTGACCCCCTGACTCCTGACCTCCTGACCCCTGATCCCCTGACCCCTGACCCTTGACCCCAGACCCCTGACCCCTAACCCCTAACCATGACCCCTAACCCCTGACCCCTAACCATTCCCTGACCCCTGACCCCTGACCCCTGACCCCTGACCCTGACCCCTGACCCCTAACCATCACCCCTGACCCTGACCCCTAACCATGAACCTGACCCCCTGACTCCTGACCTCCTGACCCCTGATCCCCTGACCCCTGACCCTTGACCCCTGACCCCTGACCCCTAACCATGACCCTGACACCATACCCCCTGACCCCTGACCCCCTGACCCCTGACCCCTAACCATGACCCCTGAGCCTGAGCCTGACCGCTGACCCCTAACCATGACCCCATTCCCTGACCCCGACCCCTGACCCCTAACCACGACCCTGACCCTTGACCCCTGACCCCTGACGCCTATTAATGTCCCCTGACCCATGACAATGACCCCTGACCTTTGACCCCTGACCCCTGACCCCTGACCCCTGACTCCTGATCCCTGACTCTGACCCCTGACCCCTGATCCCTGACTCTGACCCCTGACCCCTGACTCCTGATCCCTAACCCTGACCCCTAACCCCTGATGCCTGATGCCTGACCCCGGACCCCTGACCCCTAACCATCACCCCTGACCCCTGACACCTGACCCTTGACCCCTGACCCCTGACCCCTGACCCCTAACCATGACCCCTGACCATGACCCCTGACAGTGACTCTGACCCCTGACCCCTAACCATGACCCCTGACCCTGACCCCTAACCATGAACCTGACCCCCTGACTCCTGACCTCCTGACCCCTGATCCCCTGACCCCTGACCCTTGACCCCTGACCCCTGACCCCTAACCATGACCCTGACCCTTGACCCCTGATGCCTGACCCCTATTAATGACCCCTGACCCATGACAATGACCCCTGACCTTTGACCCCTGACCCCTGACCCCTGACCCCTGACCCCTGACCCCTGATCCCTGACTCTGACCCCTGACCCCTGATCCCTGACTCTGACCCCTGACCCCTGACCCCTAACCATCACCCCTGACCCCTGACACCTGACCCTTGACCCCTGACCCCTGACCCCTGACCCCTAACCATGACCCCTGACCATGACCCCTGACAGTGAGTCTGACCCCTGACCGCTAACCATGACCCCTGACTCCTGACCCCTGACCACCAACCCCTGACTCTGACCCCTGACCCCTGATCCCTAACCCTGACCCCTGACCCCCTGATCCCTGACCCCTGATCCCAGACCCCTGACTCTATCCCTGACCCCTGACCCTTGACCCCTGACCCCTAGCCATGACCCCTGACCCCCTGACCTCCTGACCCCTGACCCCTGACCCCTAACAATGACCCCTTACCCCTGACCTTTGACCCCTGACCTTTGAACCCTGACCCTGCCCCCTAATCCCTAACCCTGACCCCTAACCATGACCCCATTCCCTGACCCTGACCCCTGACCCCTAACAATGACCCTGACCCTTGACCCCTGACCCCTGACCCCTACTAATGACCCCAACCTATGACAATGACCCCTGACCTTTGACCTTTGACCCCTGACCCATGACCCCTGACCCCTGACCCCTGACCCCTGACCCAGACCCCTGATCCCTAACCCTGACCCCTAACCCCTGATGCCTGATGCCTGACCCCTGATCCCTGACCCCTAACCATCACCCCTGACCCCTGACACCTGACCCTTGACCCCTGAACCCTGACCCCTAACCATGACCCTGACCCCTGACCCCTACGCCTGACCCCTGACCCCTGACCCCCTGACCCTCTGACCCCCTGACCCCCTGACACCTGACCCTTGAAGCCTGACCCATGACCCCTTACCATGACCCCTTACCTTTGACCCCTGACCCCTGATCCCTAACCCTGACCCCTGACCCCCGAACCCTGAGCCCTGACTCTGACCCCCGACCACTCACCCCAGACAGCTGACCTCTGATCCCTGACCCTGACCCCAAACCATGACCCTGACCCCTGACCCCTAACCATGACCCCTGACCCTGACCCCTAACCATGAACCTGACCCCCTGACTCCTGACCTCCTGACCCCTGATCCCCTGACCCCTGACCCTTGACCCCAGACCCCTGACCCCTAACCATGACCCCTGACCCCTGACCCCTAACCATGACCCCTGACCCTGACCCTGACCCCTGACCCCTAACCATGACCCTGACCCCTGACCCCTGACCCCAGAGTCCTGATCCCTAACTCTGACCCCTGACCCCCTGACCCCCTGACCCCTGACCCCTGACCCCTAACCATGGCCCCTGACCCTGACCGCTGACCCCTAACCATGACCCCATTCCCTGACCCTGACCCCGACCCCTAACCATGACGCTGACCCTTGACCACTGACGCCTAACCATGACTCCTGACCTTTGACCCCTGACCCCTGACCATGACCCCTGAGCCCTGACAATGACCCCTGACCCCTGACCCCTGTGCCCTGACCTCTGACCACTCACCCCAGACCCCTGACCCCTGACCCTGACCCTGATCCCTGACCCTGACCCCTAACCATGAACATGACCCCTGACTCCTGACCTCCTGACCCCTGATCCCCTGACCCCTGACCCCTGACCCTTGACCCCAGACCCCTGACCCCTAACCATGACCCCTGACCCCTGACCCCTAACCATGACCCCTGACCCTGACCCTGATACCTGACCCCTAACCATGACCCTGACCCCTGACCCCTGACCCCTGAGTCCTGATCCCTAATTCTGACCCCTGACCCCCTGACCCCCTGACCCCTGACCCCTAACCATGACCCCATTCCCTGACCGCTGACCCCTAACCATGACCCCATTCCCTGACCCTGACCCCGACCCCTGACCATGACGCTGACCCTTGACCACTGACCCCTGACCCCTACTAATGACCCCTGACCATGACCCATGACCATGACCCCTGACCTTTGACCCCTGACCCCTGACCATGACCCCTGATCCCTAACCCTCACCCCTGACCCTGACCCCTGACCCCTGACCCCCTGACCCCTGACCCCTAACCATGACCCCTGACCCTGAGCCTGACCGCTGACCCCTAACCATGACCCCATTCCCTGACCCTGACCCCTGACCCCTAACCATGACCCCTGACCCTGACCCCTAACCCTGAACCTGACCCCCTGACTCCTGACCTCCTGACCCCTGATCCCCTGACCCCTGACCCTTGACCCCAGACCCCTGACCCCTATCCATGACCCCTGACCGCTGACCCCTAACCATGACCCCATTCCCTGACCCCTGACCCCTGACCCCTAACTACGACCCTGACCCTTGACCCCTGACCCCTGACCCCTATTAATGACCCCTGACCCATGACAATGACCCCTGACCTTTGACCCCCTGACCCCTGACCCCTGACCCCTGACCCCTGACCCCTGACCCTGACCCCTGACCCCTAACCATCACCCCTGACCCTGACCCCTAACCATGAACCTGACCCCCTCACTCCTGACCTCCTGACCCCTGATCCCCTGACCCCTGACCCTTGACCCCTGACCCCTGACCCCCCACCATGACCCCTGACCCTGAGCCTGACCGCTGACCCCTAACCATAACCCCATTCCCTGACCCCTGACCCCTGACCCCTAACCACGACCCTGACCCTTGACCCCTGACCCCTGACCCCTATTAATGACCCCTGACCCATGACAATGACCCCTGACCTTTGACCCCTGACCCCTGACCATGACCCCTGATCCCTAACCCTCACCCCTGACCCCTGACCCCCTGACCCCTGACCCCCTGACCCCTGACCCCTAACCATGACCCCTGACCCTGAGCCTGACCGCTGACCCCTAACCATGACCCCATTCCCTGACCCTGACCCCTGACCCCTAACCATGACCCTGACCCTTGACCCCTGACCCCTGACTCCTACTAATGACCCCTGACCCATGACAAGGACCCCTGACCTTTGACCTTTGACCCCTGACCCCTGACCCCTGACCCCTGACTCCTGATCCCTGACTCTGACCCCTGACCCCTGACTCCTGATCCCTAACCCTGACCCCTAACCCCTGATGCCTGATGCCTGACCCCTGACCCTAACCATCACCCCTGACCCCTGACACCTGACCCTTGACCCCTGAACCCTGACCCCTAACCATGACCCCTGACCATGACCCCTGACAGTGACTCTGACCCCTGACCGCTAACCATGACCCCTGACTCCTGACCCCTGACCCCTGACCCCTAACCATGACCCTGACCCCTGACCCCTAACAATGACCCCTGACCCCTGACCCCTGACCCCTAACCCTGACCCCTGAACTTTGACCCCTCACCCTGCCCCCAGATCCCTAACCCTGACTCCTGACCCCTGACCACCGACCCCTGACTCTGACCCCTGACCCCTGACCCCTAACCATGGCCCCATTCCCTTGACCCCTGACCCCTGACTCCTGACCCTGACACCTGACCCCTGACACCTGACCTTTGACCCCTGACCCTGACCCCTGATCTTTGACCCCTGACCCCTGACCCCGACCCCTGACCCCTGACCCCTGACCCCAGACCCCTGACCCCTGACCCCTAACCATGACCCCTTACCTTTGACCCCTGACCCCTGACCCCTGATCCCAAACCCTGACCCCTGACCGCTGACCCCTGACCCTGACCCCTGACCCCCTGACCCCTGACCCCCTGACCCCTGACCATGACCCCTGACCCTGAGCCTGACCGCTGACCCCTAACCATGACCCCATTCCCTGACCCTGACCCCTGACCCCTAACCATGACCCTGACCCTTGACCCCTGACCCCTGACTCCTACTAATCACCCCTGACCCATGACAATGACCCCTGACCTTTGACCTTTGACCCCTGACCCCTGACCCCTGACTCCTGATCCCTGACTCTGACCCCTGACCCCTGACTCCTGATCCCTAACCCTGACCCCTAACCCATGATGCCTGATGCCTGACCCCTGACCCCTGACCCCTAACCATCACCCCTGACCCCTGACACCTGACCCTTGACCCCTGAACCCTGACCCCTAACCATGACCCCTGACCATGACCCCTGACAGTGACTCTGACCCCTGACCGCTAACCATGACCCCTGACTCCTGACCCCTGACCCCTGACCCCTAACCATGACCCTGACCCCTGACCCCTAACAATGACCCCTGACCCCTGACCCCTGACCCCTAACCCTGACCCCTGAACTTTGACCCCTCACCCTGCCCCCTGATCCCTAACCCTGACTCCTGACCCCTGACCACCGACCCCTGACTCTGACCCCTGACCCCTGACCCCTAACCATGGCCCCATTCCCTTGACTCCTGACCCCTGACTCCTGACCCTGACACCTGACCCCTGACACCTGACCTTTGACCCCTGACCCTGACCCCTGATCTTTGACCCCTGACCACTGACCCCCGACCCCTGACCCCTGACCCCTGACCCCTGACCCCTGACCCCTGACCCCCTGACCCTTGACCCCTGACCCCCTGACCCCTGACCCTAGACCCCTGACCCCTGACCCCTGACCCCTAACCATGACCCCTTACGTTTGACCCCTGACCCCTGACCCCTGATCCCCGACCCCTGAGTCCTGATCCCAAACCCTGACCCTGACCCCTGACCCCTGACCCCTAACCATGACCATGACCCCATACCCCCTGACCCCTGACCCCCTGACCCCTGACCCCTAACCATGACCCCTGACCCTGAGCCTGACCGCTGACCCCTAACCATGACCCCATTCCCTGACCCCTGACCCCTAACCACGACCCTGACCCTTGACCCCTGACCCCTGACCCCTATTAATGACCCCTGACCATGACAATGACCCCTGAACTTTGACCCCCTGACCCCTGACCCCTGACCCCTGACCACTATCCATGACCCAATTCCCTGACCCCTGACCCCTAACCATTCCTTGACCCATGACCCCTGACCCCTGACCCCTGACCCTGACCCCTGACCCCTAACCATGACCCCTGACCCCTGACCCCTAACCATGACCCTGACCCCATACCCCCTGACCCCTGACCCCCTGACCCCTGACCCCTAACCATGACCCCTGAGCCTGAGCCTGACCGCTGACCCCTAACCATGACCCCATTCCCTGACCCCGACCCCTGACCCCTAACCACGACCCTGACCCTTGACCCCTGATGCCTGACCCCTATTAATGACCCCTGACCCATGACAATGACCCCTGACCTTTGACCCCTGACCCCTGACCCCTGACCCCTGACTCCTGATCCCTGACTCTGACCCCTGACCCCTGATCCCTGACTCTGACCCCTGACCCCTGACTCCTGATCCCTAACCCTAACCCCTAACCCCTGATGCCTGATGCCTGACCCCTGACCCCTGACCCCTAACCATCACCCCTGACCCCTGACACCTGACCCTTGACCCCTGACCCCTGACCCCTGACCCCTAACCATGACCCCTGACCATGACCCCTGACAGTGACTCTGACCCCTGACCGCTAACCATGACCCCTGACTCCTGACCCCTGACCACCGACCCCTGACTCTGACCCCTGACCCCTGATCCCTAACCCTGACCCCTGTCCCCCTGATCCCTGACCCCTGAACCCAGACCCCTGACTCTATCCCTGACCCCTGACCCTTGACCCCTGACCCCTAGCCATGACCCCTGACCCCCTGACCTCCTGACCCCTGACCCCTGACCCCTAACAATGACCCCTGACCCCTGACCTTTGACCCCTGACCTTTGACCCCTGACCCTGCCCCCTAATCCCTAACCCTGACCCCTGACCACTGACCCCTGACCCCTGACTCTGACCCCTGACCCCTAACCCCTGACCTCTGACCACTCACCCCAGACCCATGACCCTGACCCTGATCCCTGACCCCTAACCATGACCCTGACCCCTGACCCCTAACCATGACCCCTGACCCAGACCCTGACCCCTGACCCCTAACCATGACCCCAGACCCTGACCCCTGACCCCTAACCATGACCCTGACCCCCTGACCCCTGACCCCTGACCCCTAACCATGACACCTGACCCTGACCCCTGACCCTGACCCCGACCCCTAACCATGACGCTGACCCTTGACCACTGACCCCTGACCCCTACTAATGACCCCTGACCATGACCCATGACCATGACCCCTGAACTTTGACCCCTGACCCCTGACCCTGACCCCTGATCCCTAACCCTGACCCTGACCCCTGACCTCCAGACCCCTGACCCCCTGACCCCTGACCCCTAACCATGACCCCTGACCCTGAGCCTGACCGCTGACCCCTAACCATGACCCCATTCCCTGACCCCTGACCCCTAACCACGACCCTGACCCTTGACCCCTGACCCCTGACCCCTATTAATGACCCCTGACCCATGACAATGACCCCTGACCTTTGACCCCCTGATCCCTGACCCCTGACCCCTGACCCCTGATCCCTGACTCTGACCCCCGACCACTCACCCCAGACAGCTGACCCGTGATCCCTGACCCTGACCCCAAACCATGACCCCGACCCCTGACCCCTAACCATGACCCCTGACCCCTGACCCTGACCCCTGACCACTAACCATGACCCAATTCCCTGACCCCTGACCCCTAACCATTCCCTGACCCCTGACCCCTGACCCCTGACCCTGACCCCTGACCCCTAACCATGACCCCTGACCCTGACCCCTAACCATGAACCTGACCCCCTGACTCCTGACCTCCTGACCCCTGATCCCCTGACCCCTGACCCTTGACCCCAGACCCCTGACCCCTAACCCCAAACCATGACCCCTAACCCCTGACCCCTAACCATGACCCCAGACCCTGACCCCTGACCCCTAACCATGACCCTGACCCCATACCCCCTGACCCCTGACCCCCTGACCCCTGACCCCTAACCATGACCCCATTCCCTGACCCCTGACCCCTAACCACGACCCTGACCCTTGACCCCTGACCCCTGACCCCTATTAATGACCCCTGACCCATGACAATGACCCCTGACCTTTGACCCCTGACCCCTGACCCCTGACCCCTGACCCCTGACTCCTGATCCCTGACTCTGACCCCAGAGCCCTGATCCCTGACTCTGACCCCTGACCCCTGACTCCTGATCCCTAACCCTGACCCCTAACCCCTGATGCCTGATGCCTGACCCCTGACCCCTGACCCCTAACCATCACCCCTGACCCCTGACACCTGACCCTTGACCCCCGACCCCTGACCCCTGACCCCTAACCATCACCCCTGACCCCTGACACCTGACCCTTGACCCCTGACCCCTGACCCCTGACCCCTAACCATGACCCCTGACCTTTGACCCCTGACCCTGACCCTGACCCCCGACCCCTGACCCCTGATCCCTAACCCTGACCCCTGACCCCCTGATCCCTGACCCCTGACCCCAGACCCCTGACTCTATCCCTGACGCCTGACCCTTGACCCCTGACCCCTAGCCATGACCCCTGACCCCCTGACCTCCTGACGCCTGACCCCTGACCCCTAACCATGACCCCTGACCACTAACAATGACCCCTGACCCCTGACCCCTGACCTTTGACCCCTGACTTTGACCCCTGACCCTGCCCCCTAATCCCTAACCCTGACCCCTGACCACTCACCCCAGACAGCTGACCCCTGATCCCTGACCCTGACCCCAAACCATGACCCCTGACCTCTGACCCTGACCCCTGACCACTAACCATGACCCAATTCCCTGACCCCTGACCCCTAACCATTCCCTGACCCCTGACCCCTGACCCCTGACCCCTAACCATGACCCCTGACCCTGACCCCTAACCATGAACCTGACCCCCTGACTCCTGACCTCCTGACCCCTGATCCCCTGACCCCTGACCCTTGACCCCTGACCCCTAACCCCTAACCATGACCCCTAACCCCTGACCCCTAACCATGACCCCAGACCCTGACCCCTGACCCCTAACCATGACCCTGACCCCATACCCCCTGACCCCTGACCCCCTGACCCCTGACCCCTAACCATGACCCCTGAGCCTGAGCCTGACCGCTGACCCCTAACCATGACCCCATTCCCTGACCCCGACCCCTGACCCCTAACCACGACCCTGACCCTTGACCCCTGACGCCTGACCCCTATTAATGACCCCTGACCCATGACAATGACCCCTGACCTTTGACCCCTGACCCCTGACCCCTGACCCCTGACCCCAGACTCCTGATCCCTGACTCTGACCCCTGACCCCTGATCCCTGACTCTGACCCCTGACCCCTGACTCCTGATCCCTAACCCTAACCCCTAACCCCTGATGCCTGATGCCTGACCCCTGACCCCTGACCCCTAACCATCACCCCTGACCCCTGACACCTGACCCTTGACCCCTGACCCCTGACCCCTGACCCCTAACCATGACCCCTGACCATGACCCCTGACAGTGACTCTGATCCCTGACCGCTAACCATGACCCCTGACTCCTGACCCCTGACCACCGACCCCTGAATCTGACCCCTGACCCCTGACCCCTAACCATGACCCCATTCCCTGACGCCTAACCATGACCCTGACCCCTGACCACTCACCCCAGACCATGACCCTTGACCCCTGACCCTTGACCCCTGACCCCTGACCCCTAACCATGACCCCTGACCTTTGACCCCTGACCCTGACCCTGACCCTGACCCCCAACCCCTGACCCCTGACCCCAGACCCCTGACTCTATCCCTGACGCCTGACCCTTGACCCCTGACCCCTAGCCATGACCCCTGACCCCCTGACCTCCTGAACCCTGACCCCTGTCCCCTAACCATGACCCCTGACCACTAACAATGACCCCTGACCCCTGACCCCTGACCTTGACCCCTGACTTTGACCCCTGACCCTGCCCCCTAATCCCTAACCCTGACCCCTGACCACTGACCCCTGACCCCTGACTCTGACCCCTGACCCCTAACCCCTGACCTCTGACCACTCACCCCAGACCCCTGACCCTGACCCTGATCCCTGACCCCTAACCATGACCCTGACCCCTGACCCCTAACCATGACCCCTGACCCAGACCCTGACCCCTGACCCCTAACCATGACCCCAGACCCTGACCCCTGACCCCTAACCATGACACCTGACCCTGACCCCTGACCCTGACCCCTAACCATGAACCTGACCCCCTGACTCCTGACCTCCTGACCCCTGATCCCCTGACCCCTGACCCTTGACCCCAGACCCCTGACCCCTAACCCCTAACCATGACCCCTAACCCCTGACCCCTAACCATGACCCCAGACCCTGACCCCTGACCCCTAACCATGACCCTGACCCCATACCCCCTGACCCCTGACCCCCTGACCCCTGACCCCTAACCATGACCCCTGAGCCTGAGCCTGACCGCTGACCCCTAACCATGACCCCATTCCCTGACCCCGACCCCTGACCCCTAACCACGACCCTGACCCTTGACCCCTGACCCCTGACCCCTATTAATGACCCCTGACCCATGACAATGACCCCTGACCTTTGACCTCTGACCCCTGACCCCTGACCCCTGACCCCAGACTCCTGATCCCTGACTCTGACCCCTGACCCCTGACTCCTGATCCCTAACCCTAACCCCTAACCCCTGATGCCTGATGCCTGACCCCTGACCCCTGACCCCTAACCATCACCCCTGACCCCTGACACCTGACCCTTGACCCCTGACCCCTGACCCCTGACCCCTAACCATGACCCCTGACCATGACCCCTGACAGTGACTCTGATCCCTGACCGCTAACCATGACCCCTGACTCCTGACCCCTGACCACCGACCCCTGACTCTGACCCCTGACCCCTGACCCCTAACCATGACCCCATTCCCTGACGCCTAACCATGACCCTGACCCCTGACCACTCACCCCAGACCATGACCCTTGACCCCTGACCCTTGACCCCTGACCCCTGACCCCTAACCATGACCCCTGACCTTTGATCCCTGACCCTGACCCTGACCCTGACCCCCGACCCCTGACCCCTGATCCCTAACCCTGACCCCTGACCCCCTGATCCCTGACCCCTGACCCCAGACCCCTGACTCTATCCCTGACGCCTGACCCTTGACCCCTGACCCCTAGCCATGACCCCTGACCCCCTGACCTCCTGAACCCTGACCCCTGACCACTAACCATGACCCCTGACCACTAACAATGACCCCTGACCCCTGACCCCTGACCTTTGACCCCTGACTTTGACCCCTGACCCTGCCCCCTAATCCCTAACCCTGACCCCTGACCACTGACCCCTGACCCCTGACTCTGACCCCTGACCCCTAACCCCTGACCTCTGACCACTCACCCCAGACCCCTGACCCTGACCCTGATCCCTGACCCCTAACCATGACCCTGACCCCTGACCCCTAACCATGACCCCTGACCCAGACCCTGACCCCTGACCCCTAACCATGACCCCAGACCCTGACCCCTGACCCCTAACCATGACACCTGACCCTGACCCCTGACCCTGACCCTGACCCCTGACCCCTAACCATGACCCTGACCCCTGACCCCTACGCCTGACCCCTGACCCCTGACCCCCTGACCCTCTGACCCCCTGACCCCCTGACACCTGACCCTTGACGCCTGACCCATGACCCCTTACCATGACCCCTTACCTTTGACCCCTGACCCCTGATCCCTAACCCTGACCCCTGACCCCCGACCCCTGAGCCCTGACTCTGACCCCCGACCACTCACCCCAGACAGCTGACCTCTGATCCCTGACCCTGACCCCAAACCATGACCCTCACCCCTGACCCCTAACCATGACCCCTGACCCTGACCCCTAACCATGAACCTGACCCCCTGACTCCTGACCTCCTGACCCCTGATCCCCTGACCCCTGACCCTTGACCCCAGACCCCTGACCCCTAACCATGACCCCTGACCCCTGACCCCTAACCATGACCCCTGACCCTTACCCTGACCCCTGACCCCTAACCATGACCCTGACCCCTGACCCCTGACCCCAGAGTCCTGATCCCTAACCCTGACCCCTGACCCCCTGACCCCCTGACCCCTGACCCCTGACCCCTAACCATGGCCCCTGACCCTGACCGCTGACCCCTAACCATGACCCCATTCCCTGACCCTGACCCCGACCCCTAACCATGACGCTGACCCTTGACCACTGACCCCTAACCATGACTCCTGACCTTTGACCCCTGACCCCTGACCATGACCCCTGAGACCTGACAATGACCCCTGACCCCTGACCCCTGTGCCCTGACCTCTGGCCACTCACCCCGGACCCCTGACCCCTGACCCTGACCCTGATCCCTGACCCTGACCCCTAACCATGAACCTGACCCCCTGACTCCTGACCTCCTGAACCCTGATCCCCTGACCCCTGACCCTTGACCCCAGACCCCTGACCCCTAACCATCACCCCTGACCCCTGACCCCTAACCATGACCCCTGACCCTGACCCTGATACCTGACCCCTAACCATGACCCTGACCCCTGACCCCTGACCCCTGAGTCCTGATCCCTAACTCTGACCCCTGACCCCCTGACCCCCTGACCCCTGACCCCTAACCATGACCCCATTCCCTGACCGCTGACCCCTAACCATGACCCCATTCCCTGACCCTGACCCCGACCCCTAACCATGACCCCTGACCCCTGACCCCTAACCATGACCCCATTCCCTGACCCTGACCCCGACCACTAACCATGACGCTGACCCTAGACCACTGACCTCTGACCCCTACTAATGACCCCTGACCATGACCCATGACCATGACACCTGACATTTGACCCCTGACCCCTGACCCCCAACCATGACCCCTGAGCCTGAGCCTGACCGCTGACCCCTAACCATGACCCCATTCCCTGACCCCGACCCCTGACCCCTAACCACGACCCTGACCCCTGACTCCTGATCCCTGACTCTGACCCCTGACCCCTGACCCCTGATCCCTGACTCTGACCCCTGACCCCTGACTCCTGATCCCTAACCCTAACCCCTAACCCCTGATTCCTGATGCCTGACCCCTGACCCCTGACCCCTAACCATCACCCCTGACCCCTGACACCTGACCCTTGACCCCTGACCCCTGACCCCTGACCCCTAACCATGACCCCTGACCATGACCCCTGACAGTGACTCTGACCCCTGACCGTTAACCATGACCCCTGACTCCTGACCCCTGACCCCTAACCCCTAACCATGACCCCTGACCCCTGACCCCTAACAATGACCCCTGACCCCTGACCCCTGACCCCTAACCCTGACCCCTGACCTTTGACCCCTCACCCTGCCCCCTGATCCCTAACCCTGACTCCTGACCCCTGACCACCGACCCCTGACTCTGACCCCTGACCCCTGACCCCTGACCCCTTATCCCTAACCCTGACCCCACACCCCCTGATCCCTGACCCCAGACCCCTGACTCTATCCCTGACCCCTGACCCTTGACCCCTGACCCCTAGCCATGACCCCTGACCCCCTGACCTCCTGACCCCTGACCCCTAACCATGACCCCTGACCCCTAACAATGACCCCTGACCCCTGACCTTTGACCCCTGACCTTTGACCCCTGACCCTGCCCCCTAATCCCTAACCCTGACCCCTGACCACTGACCCCTGACCCCTGACTCTGACCCCTGACCCCTAACCCCTGACCTCTGACCACTCACCCCAGACCCCTGACCCTGACCCTGATCCCTGATCCCTGAGCCCTAACCATGACCCTGACCCCTGACCCCTAAACATGACCCCTGACCCAGACCCTGACCCCTGACCCCTAACCATGACCCCAGACCCTGACCCCTGACCCCTAACCATGACCCTGACCCCCTGACCCCTGACCCCTGACCCCTAACCATGACACCTGACCCTGACCCCTGACCCTGACCCCGACCCCTGACCATGACGCTGACCCTTGACCACTGACCCCTGACCCCTACTAATGACCCCTGACCATGACCCATGACCATGACCCCTGAACTTTGACCCCTGACCCCTGACCCTGACCCCTGATCCCTAACCCTGACCCCTGACCCCTGACCCCCTGACCCCTGACCCCCTGACCCCTGACCCCTAACCATGACCCCTGAGCCTGAGCCTGACCGCTGACCCCTAACCATGACCCCATTCCCTGACCCCTGACCCCTAACCACAACCCTGACCCTTGACCCCTGACCCCTGACCCCTATTAATGACCCCTGACCCATGACAATGACCCCTGACCTTTGACCCCTGACCCCTGACCCCTGATCCCTGACTCTGACCCCCGACCACTCACCCCAGACAGCTGACCCCTGATCCCTGACCCTGACCCCAAACCATGACCCTGACCCCTGACCCCTAACCATGACCCCTGACCCCTGACCCCTGACCCTGACCCCTGACCACTAACCATGACCCAATTCCCTGACCCCTGACCCCTAACCATTCCCTGACCCCTGACCCCTGACCCCTGACCCTGACACCTGACCCCTAACCATGACCCCTGACCCTGACCCCTAACCATGAACCTGACCCCCTGACTCCTGACCTCCTGACCCCTGATCCCCTGACCCCTGACCCTTGACCCCAGACCCCTGACCCCTAACCCCTAACCATGACCCCTAACCCCTGACCCCTAACCATGACCCCAGACCCTGACCCCTGACCCCTAACCATGACCCTGACCCCATACCCCCTGACCCCTGACCCCCTGACCCCTGACCCCTAACCATGACCCCTGAGCCTGAGCCTGACCGCTGACCCGTAACCATGACCCCATTCCCTGACCCCGACCCCTGACCCCTAACCACGACCCTGACCCTTGACCCCTGACCCCTGACCCCTATTAATGACCCCTGACCCATGACAATGACCCCTGACCTTTGACCCCTGACCCCTGACCCCTGACCCCTGACCCCAGACTCCTGACCCCAGACTCCTGATCCCTGACTCTGACCCCTGACCCCTGATCCCTGACTCTGACCCCTGACCCCTGACTCTTGATCCCTAACCCTAACCCCTAACCCCTGATGCCTGATGCCTGACCCCTGACCCCTGACCCCTAACCATCACCCCTGACCCCTGACACCTGACCCTTGACCCCTGACCCCTGACCCCTGACCCCTAACCATGACCCCTGACCATGACCCCTGACAGTGACTCTGATCCCTGACCGCTAACCATGACCCCTGACTCCTGACCCCTGACCACCGACCCCTGACTCTGACCCCTGACCCCTGACCCCTAACCATGACCCCATTCCCTGACGCCTAACCATGACCCTGACCCCTGACCACTCACCCCAGACCATGACCCTTGACCCCTGACCCTTGACCCCTGACCCCTGACCCCTAACCATGACCCCTGACCTTTGACCCCTGACCCTGACCCTGACCCCCGACCCCTGACCCCTGACCCCAGACCCCTGACTCTATCCCTGACGCCTGACCCTTGACCCCTGACCCCTAGCCATGACCCCTGACCCCTGACCTCCTGACCCCTGACCCCTGACCCCTAACCATGACCCCTGACCACTAACAATCACCCCTGACCCCTGACCCCTGACCTTTGACCCCTGACTTTGACCCCTGACCCTGCCCCCTAATCCCTAACCCTGACCCCTGACCACTGACCCCTGACCCCTGACTCTGACCCCTGACCCCTAACCCCTGACCTCTGACCACTCACCCCAGACCCCTGACCCTGACCCTGATCCCTGACCCCTAACCATGACCCTGACCCCTGACCCCTAACCATGACCCCTGACCCAGACCCTGACCCCTGACCCCTAACCATGACCCCAGACCCTGACCCCTGACCCCTAACCATGACACCTGACCCTGACCCCTGACCCTGACCCTGACCCCTGACCCCTAACCATGACCCTGACCCCTGACCCCTACGCCTGACCCCTGACCCCTGACCCCCTGACCCTCTGACCCCCTGACCCCCTGACACCTGACCCTTGACGCCTGACCCATGACCCCTTACCATGACCCCTTACCTTTGACCCCTGACCCCTGATCCCTAACCCTGACCCCTGACCCCCAACCCCTGAGCCCTGACTCTGACCCCCGACCACTCACCCCAGACAGCTGACCTCTGATCCCTGACCCTGACCCCAAACCATGACCCTGACCCCTGACCCCTAACCATGACCCCTGACCCTGACCCCTAACCATGAACCTGACCCCCTGACTCCTGACCTCCTGACCCCTGATCCCCTGACCCCTGACCCTTGACCCCAGACCCCTGACCCCTAACCATGACCCCTGACCCCTGACCCCTAACCATGACCCCTGACCCTGACCCTGACCCCTGACCCCTAACCATGACCCTGACCCCTGACCCCTGACCCCAGAGTCCTGATCCCTAACTCTGACCCCTGACCCCCTGACCCCCTGACCCCTGACCCCTGACCCCTAACCATGGCCCCTGACCCTGACCGCTGACCCCTAACCATGACCCCATTCCCTGACCCTGACCCCGACCCCTAACCATGACGCTGACCCTTGACCACTGACCCCTAACCATGACTCCTGACCTTTGACCCCTGACCCCTGACCATGACCCCTGAGACCTGACAATGACCCCTGACCCCTGACCCCTGTGCCCTGACCTCTGGCCACTCACCCCGGACCCCTGACCCCTGACCCTGACCCTGATCCCTGACCCTGACCCCTAACCATGAACCTGACCCCCTGACTCCTGACCTCCTGACCCCTGATCCCCTGACCCCTGACCCTTGACCCCAGACCCCTGACCCCTAACCATGACCCCTGACCCCTGACCCCTAACCATGACCCCTGACCCTGACCCTGATACCTGACCCCTAACCATGACCCTGACCCCTGACCCCTGACCCCCGAGTCCTGATCCCTAACTCTGACCCCTGACCCCCTGACCCCCTGACCCCTGACCCCTAACCATGACCCCATTCCCTGACCGCTGACCCCTAACCATGACCCCATTCCCTGACCCTGACCCCGACCCCTAACCATGACGCTGACCCTTGACCACTGACCTCTGACCCCTACTAATGACCCCTGACCATGACCCATGACCATGACACCTGACCTTTGACCCCTGACCCCTGACCCTGACCCCTGATCCCTAACCCTGACCCCTGACCCCTGACCCCGTGACCCCTGACCCCCTGACCCCTGACCCCTAACCATGACCCCTGATCCTGAGCCTGACCGCTGACCCCTAACAATGACCCCATTCCGTGACCCTGACCCCTGACCCCTAACCATGACCCTGACCCCTGACCCCTGACCCTGACCCCTGACCACTAACCATGACCCAATTCCCTGACCCCTGACCCCTAACCATTCCCTGACCCCTGACCCCTGACCCTGACCCCTGACCCCTAACCATGACCCCTGACCCTGACCCCTAACCATGAACCTGACCCCCTGACTCCTGACCTCCTGACCCCTGATCCCCTGACCCCTGACCCCTAACCATGACCC
This sequence comes from Passer domesticus, assembly GCF_036417665.1. Classification (NCBI taxonomy): domain Eukaryota; kingdom Metazoa; phylum Chordata; class Aves; order Passeriformes; family Passeridae; genus Passer; species Passer domesticus. The sequence continues at coordinate 393,347 of NW_026990169.1, forward strand.
TGACCCCATACCCCCTGACCCCTGACCCCTGACCCCTGACCCCTGACCCCTGACCCCTGACCCTGACCCCTGACCCCTAACCATGACCCCTGACCCCTGACCCCTAACCATGACCCTGACCCCATACCCCCTGACCCCATACCCCCTGACCCCTGACCCCTAACCATGACCCCTGAGCCTGAGCCTGACCGCTGACCCCTAACCATGACCCCATTCCCTGACCCTGACCCCTGACCCCTAACCACGACCCTGACCCTTGACCCCTGATGCCTGACCCCTATTAATGACCCCTGACCCATGACAATGACCCCTGACCTTTGACCCCTGACCCCTGACCCCTGACCCCTGACTCCTGATCCCTGACTCTGACCCCTGACCCCTGATCCCTGACTCTGACCCCTGACCCCTGACTCCTGATCCCTAACCCTAACCCCTAACCCCTGATGCCTGATGCCTGACCCCTGACCCCTGACCCCTAACCATCACCCCTGACCCCTGACACCTGACCCTTGACCCCTGACCCCTGACCCCTGACCCCTAACCATGACCCCTGACCATGACCCCTGACAGTGACTCTGACCCCTGACCGCTAACCATGACCCCTGACTCCTGACCCCTGACCACCAACCCCTGACTCTGACCCCTGACCCCTGATCCCTAACCCTGACCCCTGACCCCCTGATCCCTGATCCCTGATCCCAGACCCCTGACTCTATCCCTGACCCCTGACCCTTGACCCCTAACAATGACCCCTGACCCCTGACCTTTGACCCCTGACCTTTGACCCCTGACCCTGCCCCCTAATCCCTAACCCTGACCCCTGACCACTGACCCCTGCCCCTGACTCTGACCCCTGACCCCTGACCTCTGACCACTCACCCCAGACCCCTGACCCTGACCCTGATCCCTGACCCCTAACCATGACCCTGACCCCTGACCCCTAACCATGACCCCTGACCCAGACCCTGACCCCTGACCCCTAACCATGACCCCAGACCCTGACCCCTGACCCCTAACCATGACCCTGACCCCCTGACCCCTGACCCCTGACCCCTAACCATGACACCTGACCCTGACCCCTGACCCTGACCCCGACCCCTAACCATGACGCTGACCCTTGACCACTGACCCCTGACCCCTACTAATGACCCCTGACCATGACCCATGACCATGACCCCTGAACTTTGACCCCTGACCCCTGACCCTGACCCCTGATCCCTAACCCTGACCCCTGACCCCTGACCCCCTGACCCCTGACCCCCTGACCCCTGACCCCTAACCATGACCCCTGACCCTGAGCCTGACCGCTGACCCCTAACCATGACCCCATTCCCTGACCCCTGACCCCTAACCACGACCCTGACCCTTGACCCCTGACCCCTGACCCCTATTAATGACCCCTGACCCATGACAATGACCCCTGACCTTTGACCCCCTGATCCCTGACCCCTGACCCCTGACCCCTGACCCCTGATCCCTGACTCTGACCCCCGACCACTCACCCCAGACAGCTGACCCCTGATCCCTGACCCTGACCCCAAACCATGACCCCGACCCCTGACCCCTAACCATGACCCCTGACCCCTGACCCTGACCCCTGACCACTAACCATGACCCAATTCCCTGACCCCTGACCCCTAACCATTCCCTGACCCCTGACCCCTGACCCTGACCCCTGACCCCTAACCATGACCCCTGACCCTGACCCCTAACCATGAACCTGACCCCCTGACTCCTGACCTCCTGACCCCTGATCCCCTGACCCCTGACCCTTGACCCCAGACCCCTGACCCCTAACCCCTAACCATGACCCCTAACCCCTGACCCCTAACCATGACCCCAGACCCTGACCCCTGACCCCTAACCATGACCCTGACCCCATACCCCCTGACCCCTGACCCCCTGACCCCTGACCCCTAACCATGACCCCTGAGCCTGAGCCTGACCGCTGACCCCTAACCATGACCCCATTCCCTGACCCCGACCCCTGACCCCTAACCACGACCCTGAGCCTTGACCCCTGACCCCTGACCCCTATTAATGACCCCTGACCCATGACAATGACCCCTGACCTTTGACCCCTGACCCCTGACCCCTGACCCCTGACCCCAGACTCCTGATCCCTGACTCTGACCCCTGACCCCTGATCCCTGACTCTGACCCCTGACCCCTGACTCCTGATCCCTAACCCTAACCCCTAACCCCTGATGCCTGATGCCTGACCCCTGACCCCTGACCCCTAACCATCACCCCTGACCCCTGACACCTGACCCTTGACCCCTGACCCCTGACCCCTGACCCCTAACCATGACCCCTGACCATGACCCCTGACAGTGACTCTGATCCCTGACCGCTAACCATGACCCCTGACTCCTGACCCCTGACCACCGACCCCTGACTCTGACCCCTGACCCCTGACCCCTAACCATGACCCTGACCCCTGACCCCTACGCCTGACCCCTGACCCCTGACCCCCTGACCCTCTGACCCCCTGACCCCCTGACACCTGACCCTTGACGCCTGACCCATGACCCCTTACCATGACCCCTTACCTTTGACCCCTGACCCCTGATCCCTAACCCTGACCCCTTACCCCCAACCCCTGAGCCCTGGCTCTGACCCCCGACCACTCACCCCAGACAGCTGACCTCTGATCCCTGACCCTGACCCCAAACCATGACCCTGACCCCTGACCCCTAACCATGACCCCTGACCCTGACCCCTAACCATGAACCTGACCCCCTGACTCCTGACCTCCTGACCCCTGATCCCCTGACCCCTGACCCTTGACCCCAGACCCCTGACCCCTAACCATGACCCCTGACCCCTGACCCCTAACCATGACCCCTGACCCTGACCCTGACCCCTGACCCCTAACCATGACCCTGACCCCTGACCCCTGACCCCAGAGTCCTGATCCCTAACTCTGACCCCTGACCCCCTGACCCCCTGACCCCTGACCCCTGACCCCTAACCATGGCCCCTGACCCTGACCGCTGACCCCTAACCATGACCCCATTCCCTGACCCTGACCCCGACCCCTAACCATGACGCTGACCCTTGACCACTGACCCCTAACCATGACTCCTGACCTTTGACCCCTGACCCCTGACCATGACCCCTGAGACCTGACAATGACCCCTGACCCCTGACCCCTGTGCCCTGACCTCTGGCCACTCACCCCGGACCCCTGACCCCTGACCCTGACCCTGATCCCTGACCCTGACCCCTAACCATGAACCTGACCCCCTGACTCCTGACCTCCTGACCCCTGATCCCCTGACCCCTGACCCTTGACCCCAGACCCCTGACCCCTAACCATGACCCCTGACCCCTGACCCCTAACCATGACCCCTGACCCTGACCCTGATACCTGACCCCTAACCATGACCCTGACCCCTGACCCCTGACCCCTGAGTCCTGATCCCTAACTCTGACCCCTGACCCCCTGACCCCCTGACCCCTGACCCCTAACCATGACCCCATTCCCTGACCGCTGACCCCTAACCATGACCCCATTCCCTGACCCTGACCCCGACCCCTAACCATGACCCCTGACCCCTGACCCCTAACCATGACCCCATTCCCTGACCCTGACCCCGACCCCTAACCATGACGCTGACCCTTGACCACTGACCTCTGACCCCTACTAATGACCCCTGACCATGACCCATGACCATGACACCTGACCTTTGACCCCTGACCCCTGACCCTGACCCCTGATCCCTAACCCTGACCCCTGACCCCTGACCCCGTGACCCCTGACCCCCTGACCCCTGACCCCTAACCATGACCCCTGATCCTGAGCCTGACCGCTGACCCCTAACAATGACCCCATTCCGTGACCCTGACCCCTGACCCCTAACCATGACCCTGACCCCTGACCCCTGACCCTGACCCCTGACCACTAACCATGACCCAATTCCCTGACCCCTGACCCCTAACCTTTCCCTGACCCCTGACCCCTGACCCTGACCCCTGACCCCTAACCATGACCCCTGACCCTGACCCCTAACCATGAACCTGACCCCCTGACTCCTGACCTCCTGACCCCTGATTCCCTGACCCTTGACCCCAGACCCCTGACCCCTAACCATGACCCCTGACCCCTAACCATGACCCCTGACCCCTGACCCCTGACCCCTGACCCCTGACCCCTGACCCTGACCCCTGACCCCTAACCATGACCCCTGACCCCTGACCCCTAACCATGACCCTGACCCCATACCCCCTGACCCCATACCCCCTGACCCCATATCCCCTGACCCCTGACCCCTAACCATGACCCCTGAGCCTGAGCCTGACCGCTGACCCCTAACCATGACCCCATTCCCTGACCCTGACCCCTGACCCCTAACCACGACCCTGACCCTTGACCCCTGATGCCTGACCCCTATTAATGACCCCTGACCCATGACAATGACCCCTGACCTTTGACCCCTGACCCCTGACCCCTGACCCCTGACTCCTGATCCCTGACTCTGACCCCTGACCCCTGATCCCTGACTCTGACCCCTGACCCCTGACTCCTGATCCCTAACCCTGACCCCTAACCCCTGATGCCTGATGCCTGACCCCTGACCCCTAACAATGACCCCTGACCCCTGACCTTTGACCCCTGACCTTTGACCCCTGACCCTGCCCCCTAATCCCTAACCCTGACCCCTGACCACTGACCCCTGCCCCTGACTCTGACCCCTGACCCCTGACCTCTGACCACTCACCCCAGACCCCTCACCCTGACCCTGATCCCTGACCCCTAACCATGACCCTGACCCCTGACCCCTAACCATGACCCCTGACCCAGACCCTGACCCCTGACCCCTAACCATGACCCCAGACCCTGACCCCTGACCCCTAACCATGACCCTGACCCCCTGACCCCTGACCCCTGACCCCTAACCATGACACCTGACCCTGACCCCTGACCCTGACCCCGACCCCTAACCATGACGCTGACCCTTGACCACTGACCCCTGACCCCTACTAATGACCCCTGACCATGACCCATGACCATGACCCCTGACCTTTGACCCCTGACCCTGACCCCTGACCCCTGATCCCTAACCCTGACCCCTGACCCCTGACCCCCTGACCCCTGACCCCCTGACCCCTGACCCCTAACCATGACCCCTGACCCTGAGCCTGACCGCTGACCCCTAACCATGACCCCATTCCCTGACCCCTGACCCCTAACCACGACCCTGACCCTTGACCCCTGACCCCTGACCCCTATTAATGACCCCTGACCCATGACAATGACCCCTGACCTTTGACCCCCTGATCCCTGACCCCTGACCCCTGACCCCTGACCCCTGATCCCTGACTCTGACCCCCGACCACTCACCCCAGACAGCTGACCCCTGATCCCTGACCCTGACCCCAAACCATGACCCCGACCCCTGACCCCTAACCATGACCCCTGACCCCTGACCCTGACCCCTGACCACTAACCATGACCCAATTCCCTGACCCCTGACCCCTAACCATTCCCTGACCCCTGACCCCTGACCCTGACCCCTGACCCCTAACCATGACCCCTGACCCTGACCCCTAACCATGAACCTGAACCCCTGACTCCTGACCTCCTGACCCCTGATCCCCTGACCCCTGACCCTTGACCCCAGACCCCTGACCCCTAACCCCTAACCATGACCCCTAACCCCTGACCCCTAACCATGACCCCAGACCCTGACCCCTGACCCCTAACCATGACCCTGACCCCATACCCCCTGACCCCTGACCCCCTGACCCCTGACCCCTAACCATGACCCCTGAGCCTGAGCCTGACCGCTGACCCCTAACCATGACCCCATTCCCTGACCCCGACCCCTGACCCCTAACCACGACCCTGACCCTTGACCCCTGACCCCTGACCCCTATTAATGACCCCTGACCCATGACAATGACCCCTGACCTTTGACCCCTGACCCCTGACCCCTGACCCCTGACCCCAGACTCCTGATCCCTGACTCTGACCCCTGACCCCTGATCCCTGACTCTGACCCCTGACCCCTGACTCCTGATCCCTAACCCTAACCCCTAACCCCTGATGCCTGATGCCTGACCCCTGACCCCTGACCCCTAACCATCACCCCTGACCCCTGACACCTGACCCTTGACCCCTGACCCCTGACCCCTGACCCCTAACCATGACCCCTGACCATGACCCCTGACAGTGACTCTGATCCCTGACCGCTAACCATGACCCCTGACTCCTGACCCCTGACCACCGACCCCTGAATCTGACCCCTGACCCCTGACCCCTAACCATGACCCCATTCCCTGACGCCTAACCATGACCCTGACCCCTGCCCACTCACCCCAGACCATGACCCTTGACCCCTGACCCTTGACCCCTGACCCCTGACCCCTAACCATGACCCCTGACCTTTGACCCCTGACCCTGACCCTGACCCCCGACCCCTGACCCCTGATCCCTAACCCTGACCCCTGACCCCCTGATCCCTGACCCCTGACCCCAGACCCCTGACTCTATCCCTGACGCCTGACCCTTGACCCCTGACCCCTAGCCATGACCCCTGACCCCCTGACCTCCTGACCCCTGACCCCTGACCCCTAACCATGACCCCTGACCACTAACAATGACCCCTGACCCCTGACCCCTGACCTTTGACCCCTGACTTTGACCCCTGACCCTGCCCCCTAATCCCTAACCCTGACCCCTGACCACTCACCCCAGACAGCTGACCCCTGATCCCTGACCCTGACCCCAAACCATGACCCCTGACCCCTGACCCTGACCCCTGACCACTAACCATGACCCAATTCCCTGACCCCTGACCCCTAACCATTCCCTGACCCCTGACCCCTGACCCCTGACCCTGACCCCTGACCCCTAACCATGACCCCTGACCCTGACCCCTAACCATGAACCTGACCCCCTGACTCCTGACCTCCTGACCCCTGACCCCTGACCCCTGACCCTTGACCCCAGACTCCTGATCCCTGACTCTGACCCCTGACCCCTGATCCCTGACTCTGACCCCTGACCCCTGACTCCTGATCCCTAACCCTAACCCCTAATCCCTGATGCCTGATGCCTGACCCCTGACCCCTAACCATCACCCCTGACCCCTGACACCTGACCCTTGACCCCTGACCCCTGACCCCTAACCATGACCCCTGACTCCTGACCCCTGACCACCGACCCCTGACTCTGACCCCTGACCCCTGACCCCTAACCATGACCCCATTCCCTGACGCCTAACCATGACCCTGACCCCTGACCACTCACCCCAGACCATGACCCTTGACCCCTGACCCTTGACCCCTGACCCCTAACCATGACCCCTGACCTTTGACCCCTGACCCTGACCCCCGACCCCTGACCCCTGATCCCTAACCCTGACCCCTGACCCCCTGATCCCTGACCCCTGACCCCAGACCCCTGACTCTATCCCTGACCCCTGACCCTTGACCCCTGACCCCTAGCCATGACCCCTGACCCCCTGACCTCCTGACCCCTGACCCCTGACCCCTAACCATGACCCCTGACCCCTAACAATGACCCCTGACCCCTGACCCCTGACCTTTGACCCCTGACCTTTGACCCCTGACCCTGCCCCCTAATCCCTAACACTGACCCCTGACTACTGACCCCTGACCCCTGACTCTGACCCCTGACCCCTAACCCCTGACCTCTGACCACTCACCCCAGACCCCTGACCCTGACCCTGATCCCTGACCCCTAACCATGACCCTGACCCCTGACCCCTAACCATGACCCCTGACCCAGACCCTGACCCCTGACCCCTAACCATGACCCCAGACCCTGACCCCTGACCCCTAACCATGACCCTGACCCCCTGACCCGTGACCCCTGACCCCTAACCATGACACCTGACCCTGACCCCTGACCCCTAACCATGACCCTGACCCCCTGACCCCTGACCCCTAACCATGACACCTGACCCTGACCCCTGACCCCTACGCCTGACCCCTGACCCCTGACCCCCTGACCCTCTGAGCCCCTGACCCCCTGACACCTGACCCTTGACGCCTGACCCATGACCCCTTACCATGACCCCTTACCTTTGACCCCTGACCCCTGATCCCTAACCCTGACCCCTGACCCCCGACCCCTGAGCCCTGACTCTGACCCCCGACCACTCACCCCAGACAGCTGACCTCTGATCCCTGACCCTGACCCCAAACCATGACCCTGACCCCTGACCCCTACACCATGACCCCTAACCATGACCCCTGACCCTGACCCCTAACCATGAACCTGACCCCCTGACTCCTGACCTCCTGACACCTGATCCCCTGACCCCTGACCCTTGACCCCAGACCCCTGACCCCTAACCATGACTCCTGACCCTGACCCCTAAACCAGACCCTGACCCCCTGACTCCTGACCTCCTGACCCCTGATCCCCTGACCCCTGACCCTTGACCCGAGACCCCTGACCCCTAACCATGACCCCTGACCCCTGACCCCTAACCATGACCCCTGACCCTGACCCTGACCCCTGACCCCTAACCATGACCCTGACCCCTGACCCCTGACCCCAGAGTCCTGATCCCTAACTCTAACCCCTGACCCCCTGACCCCCTGACCCCTGACCCCTGACCACTAACCATGGCCCCTGACCCTGACCGCTGACCCCTAACCATGACCCCATTCCCTGACCCTGACCCCGACCCCTAACCATGACGCTGACCCTTGACCACTGACCCCTAACCATGACTCCTCACCTTTGACCCCTGACCCCTGACCCCTGACCCCTGAGCCCTGACCTCTGACCACTCACCCCAGACCCCTGACCCCTGACCCTGACCCTGATCCCTGACCCTGACCCCTAACCATGAACCTGACCCCCTGACTCCTGACCTCCTGACCCCTGATCCCCTGACCCCTGACCCCTGACCCTTGACCCCAGATCCCTGACCCCTAACCATGACCCCTGACCCCTGACCCCTAACCATGACCCCTGACCCTGACCCTGATACCTGACCCCTAACCATGACCCTGACCCCTGACCCCTGACCCCTGAGTCCTGATCCCTAACTCTGACCCCTGACCCCCTGACCCCCTGACCCCTGACCCCTAACCATGACCCCATTCCCTGACCGCTGACCCCTAACCATGACCCCATTCCCTGACCCTGACCCCGACCCCTAACCATGACGCTGACCCTTGACCACTGACCCCTGACCCCTACTAATGACCCCTGACCATGACCCATGACCATGACCCCTGACCTTTGACCCCTGACCCCTGACCCTGACCCCTGATCCCTAACCCTGACCCCTGATCCCTAACCCTGACCCCTGACCCCTAACCATGACCCCTGACGCTGAGCCTGACCGCTGACCCCTAACCATGACCCCATTCTCTGACCCTGACCCCTGACCCCTACTAATGACCCCTGACCCATGACAATGACCCCTGACCTTTGACCTTTTACCCCTGACCCCTGACCCCTGACCCCTGACCCCTGACTCCTGATCCCTGACTCTGACCCCTGACCCCTGACTCCTGATCCCTAACCCTGACCCCTAACCCCTGATGCCTGATGCCTGACCCCTGACCCCTGACCCCTAACCATCACCCCTGACCCCTGACACCTGACCCTTGACCCCTGAACCCTGACCCCTAACCATGACCCCTGACCATGACCCCTGACAGTGACTCTGACCCCTGACCGCTAACCATGACCCCTGACCCCTGACCCCTGACCCCTGACCCCTGACCCCTAACCATGACCCCTGACCCCTAACAATGACCCCTGACCCCTGACCCCTAACCATCACCCCTGACCCCTGACACCTGACCCTTGACCCCTGAACCCTGACCCCTAACCATGACCCCTGACCCTGAGCCTGACCGCTGACCCCTAACCATGACCCCATTCTCTGACCCTGACCCCTGACCCCTACTAATGACCCCTGACCCATGACAATGACCCCTGACCTTTGACCTTTTACCCCTGACCCCTGACCCCTGACTCCTGATCCCTGACTCTGACCCCTGACCCCTGACTCCTGATCCCTAACCCTGACCCCTAACCCCTGATGCCTCATGCCTGACCCCTGACCCCTGACCCCTAACCATCACCCCTGACCCCTGACACCTGACCCTTGACCCCTGAACCCTGACCCCTAACCATGACCCCTGACCATGACCCCTGAGAGTGACTCTGACCCCTGACCGCTAACCATGACCCCTGACCCCTGACCCCTGACCCCTGACCCCTGACCCCTAACCATGACCCCTGACCCCTAACAATGACCCCTGACCCCTGACCCCTGACCCCTAACCATCACCCCTGACCCCTGACACCTGACCCTTGACCCCTGAACCCTGACCCCTAACCATGACCCCTGACCATGACCCCTGACAGTGACTCTGACCCCTGACCGCTAACCATGACCCCTGACTCCTGACCCCTAACCCCTAACCCCTAACCATGACCCCTGACCCCTGACCCCTAACAATGACCCCTGACCCCTGACCCCTAACCCTGACCCCTGACCTTTGACCCCTCACCCTGCCCCCTGATCCCTAACCCTGACTCCTGACCCCTGACCACCGACCCCTGACTCTGACCCCTGACCCCTGACCCCTGACCCCTAACCATGGCCCCATTCCCTTGACCCCTGACCCCTGACTCCTGACCCTGACACCTGACCTTTGACCCCTGACCCTGACCCCTGATCTTTGACCCCTGACCCCGACCCCTGACCCCTGACCCCTGACGCCTGACCCCTGATCCCCTGACCCTTGACCCCTGACCTCCTGACCCCTGACCCCTGAGTCCTGATCCCAAACCCTGACCCCTGACCCCTGACCCTGACCCCTGACCCCTGACCCTGACCCCTGACCCCTGACCCCCGACCCCTGAGCCCTGACTCTGAGCCCCGACCACTCACCCAAGACAGCTGACCCCTGATCCCTGACCCTGACCCCAAACCATGACCCTGACCCCTGACCCCTAACCATGACCCCTGACCCCTGACCCTGACCCTGACCCTGACCCCTGTCCACTAACCAGGACCCAATTCCCTGACCCCTGACCCCTAACCATTCCCTGACCCCTGACCCCTGACCCCTGACCCTGACCCCTGACCCCTAACCATGACCCCTGACCTTGACCCCTAACCATGAACCTGACCCCCTGACTCCTGACCTCCTGACCCCTGACCCCTGACCCCTGACCCCTGACCCCTGACCCCTGATCCCTGACTCTGACCCCGACCACTCACCCCAGACAGCTGACCCCTGATCCCTGACCCTGACCCCAAACCATGACCCTGACCCCTGCCCCCTAACCATGACCCCTGACCCCTGACCCCTGACCCTGACCCCTGACCACTAACCATGACCCAATTCCCTGACCCCTGACCCCTAACAATTCCCTGACCCCTGACCCCTGACCCCTGACCCCTAACCATGACCCCTGACCCTGACCCCTAACCATGAACCTGACCCCCTGACTCCTGACCTCCTGACCCCTGATCCCCTGACCCCTGACCCTTGACCCCAGACCCCTGACCCCTAACCATGACCCCTAACCCCTGACCCCTAACCATGACCCCAGACCCTGACCCCTGACCCCTAACCATGACCCTGACCCCATACCCCCTGACCCCTGACCCCCTGACCCCTGACCCCTAACCATGACCCCTGAGCCTGAGCCTGACCGCTGACCCCTAACCATGACCCCATTCCCTGACCCCGACCCCTGACCCCTAACCACGACCCTGACCCTTGACCCCTGACCCCTGACCAGTATTAATGACCCCTGACCCATGACAATGACCCCTGACCTTTGACCCCTGACCCCTGACCCCTGACCCCTGACCCCTGACCCTTGACCCCAGACTCCTGATCCCTGACTCTGACCCCTGACCCCTGATCCCTGACTCTGACCCCTGACCCCTGACTCCTGATCCCTAACCCTAACCCCTAACCCCTGATGCCTGATGCCTGACCCCTGACCCCTAACCATCACCCCTGACCCCTGACACCTGACCCTTGACCCCTGACCCCTGACCCCTGACCCCTAACCATGACCCCTGACCATGACCCCTGACAGTGACTCTGATCCCTGACCGCTAACCATGACCCCTGACTCCTGACCCCTGACCACCGACCCCTGACTCTGACCCCTGACCCCTGACCCCTAACCATGACCCCATTCCCTGACGCCTAACCATGACCCTGACCCCTGACCACTCACCCCAGACCATGACCCTTGACCCCTGACCCTTGACCCCTGACCCCTAACCATGACCCCTGACCTTTGACCCCTGACCCTGACCCCCGACCCCTGACCCCTGATCCCTAACCATGACCCCTGACCCTGACCCTGACCCCTGACCCCTGACCATGACCCTGACCCCTGATCCCCGACCCCAGAGTCCTGATCCCTAACTCTGACCCCTGACCCCCTGACCCCCTGACCCCTGACCCCTGACCACTAACCATGGCCCCTGACCCTGACCGCTGACCCCTAACCATGACCCCATTCCCTGTCCCTGACCCCGACCCCTAACCATGACGCTGACCCTTGACCACTGACCCCTAACCATGACTCCTGACCTTTGACCCCTGACCCCTGACCATGACCCCTGAGCCCTGACAATGACCCCTGACCCCTGACCCCTGTGCCCTGACCTCTGACCACTCACCCCAGACCCCTGACCCCTGACCCTGACCCTGATCCCTGACCCTGACCCCTAACCATGAACCTGACCCCCTGACTCCTGACCTCCTGACCCCTGATCCCCTGACCCCTGACCCTTGACCCCAGACCCCTGACCCCTAACCATGACCCCTGACCCCTGACCCCTAACCATGACCCCTGACCCTGACCCTGATACCTGACCCCTAACCATGACCCTGACCCCTGACCCCTGACCCCTGAGTCCTGATCCCTAACTCTGACCCCTGACCCCCTGACCCCCTGACCGCTGACCCCTAACCATGACCCCATTCCCTGACCCTGACCCCGACCCCTAACCATGACGCTGACCCTTGACCACTGACCCCTGACCCCTACTAATGACCCCTGACCATGACCCATGACCATGACCCCTGACCTTTGACCCCTGACCCTGAGCCTGACCGCTGACCCCTAACCATGACCCCATTCCCTGACCCTGACCCCTGACCCCTACTAATGACCCCTGACCCATGACAATGACCCCTGACCTTTGACCTTTTACCCCTGACCCCTGACCCCTGACCCCTGACCCCTGACCCCTGACTCCTGATCCCTGACTCTGACCCCTGACCCCTGACCCCTGACTCCTGATCCCTAACCCTGACCCCTAACCCCTGATGCCTGATGCCTGACCCCTGACCCCTGACCCCTAACCATCACCCCTGACCCCTGACACCTGACCCTTGACCCCTGAACCCTGACCCCTAACCATGACCCCTGACCATGACCCCTGACAGTGACTCTGACCCCGACCGCTAACCATGACCCCTGACCCCTGACCCCTGACACCTGACCCCTAACCATGACCCCTGACCCCTAACAATGACCCCTGACCCCTGACCCCTGACCCATAACCATCACCCCTGACCCCTGACACCTGACCCTGCCCCCTGATCCCTAACCCTGACTCCTGACCCCTGACCACCGACCCCTGACTCTGACCCCTGACCCCTGACCCCTAACCATGGCCCCATTCCCTTGACCCCTGACCCCTGACTCCTGACCCTGACACCTGACCCCTGACACCTGACCCCTGACCCCTGACCCTGACCCCTGATCTTTGACCCATGACCATGACCCCTGACCTTTGACCCCTGACCCTGACCCCTGATCCCTAAGCCTGACCCCTGACCCCTGACCCCTGACCCCTGACCCATGACCCCTGACTCCTGATCCCTGACTCTGACCCCTGACCCCTGACCCCTGACTCCTGATCCCTAACCCTAACCCCTAACCCCTGATGCCTGATGCCTGACCCCTGACCCCTGACCCCTAACCATCACCCCTGACCCCTGACACCTGACCCTTGACCCCTGAACCCTGACCCCTAACCATGACCCCTGACCATGACCCCTGACAGTGACTCTGACCCCTGACCGCTAACCATGACCCCTGACTCCTGACCCCTGACCCCTAACCCCTAACCATGACCCCTGACCCCTGACCGCTAACCATGACCCCTGACTCCTGACCCCTGATCCCCTGACCCCTGACCCTTGACCCCAGACCCCTGACCCCTAACCATGACCCCTAACCCCTGACCCCTAACCATGACCCCAGACCCTGACCCCTGACCCCTAACCATGACCCTGACCCCATACCCCCTGACCCCTGACCCCCTGACCCCTGACCCCTAATCATGACCCCTGAGCCTGAGCCTGACCGCTGACCCCTAACCATGACCCCATTCCCTGACCCCGACCCCTGACCCCTAAGCACGACCCTGACCCTTGACCCCTGACCCCTGATCCCTATTAATGACCCCTGACCTATGACAATGACCCCTGACCTTTGACCCCTGACCCCTGACCCCTGACCCTTGACCCCAGACTCCTGATCCCTGACTCTGACCCCTGACCCCTGATCCCTGACTCTGACCCCTGACCCCTGACTCCTGATCCCTAACCCTAACCCCTAACCCCTGATGCCTGATGCCTGACCTCTGACCCCTGACCCCTAACCATCACCCCTGACCCCTGACACCTGACCCTGACCCCTGACCCCTGACCCCTGACCCCTAACCATGACCCCTGACCATGACCCCTGACAGTGACTCTGATCCCTGACCGCTAACCATGACCCCTGACTCCTGACCCCTGACCCCTGACCCCTAACCATGACCCCATTCCCTGACGCCTAACCATGACCCTGACCCCTGACCACTCACCTCAGACCATGACCCTTGACCCCTGACCCCTGACCCCTAACCATGACCCCTGACCTTTGACCCCTAACCCTGACCCTGACCCCCGACCCCTGACCCCTGATCCCTAACCCTTACCCCTGACCCCCTGATCCCTGACCCCTGACCCCAGACCCCTGACTCTATCCCTGACCCCTGACCCTTGACCCCTGACCCCTAGCCATGACCCCTGACCCCCTGACCTCCTGACCCCTGACCCCTGACCCCTAACCATGACCCCTGACCCCTAACAATGACCCCTGACCCCTGACCCCTGACCTTTGACCCCTAACATTTGACCCCTGACCCTGCCCCCTAATCCCTAACCCTGACCCCTGACCACTGACCCCTGACCCCTGACTCTGACCCCTGACCCCTAACCCCTGACCTCTGACCACTCACCCCAGACCCCTGACCCTGACCCTGATCCCTGACCCCTAACCATGACCCTGACCCCTGACCCCTGACCCCTAACCATGACCCCTGATCCCCTGACCCCTGACCCCTGACCCCTAACCATGACCCCAGACCCTGACCCCTGACCCCTAACCATGACCCTGAACCCCTGACCCCTGACCCCTGACCCCTAACCATGACACCTGACCCTGACCCCTGACCACGACCCCTGACCATGACGCTGACCCTTGACCACTGACCCCTGACCCTGACCCCTGATCCCTAAGCCTGACCCCTGACCCCTGACCCCATGACCTTTGACCCCCTGACCCCTGACCCCTAACCCCATGACCCCTGACCCTGAGCCTGACCGCTGACCCCTAACCATGACCCCATTCCCTGACCTTGACCCCTGACCCCTAACCATGACCCTGACCCCTGACCCCTGACCCCTGACCCCTGACACCTGACCCCTGACCCCTGACCCCTGACCCCTGACCCCTGACCCCTGACCCCTGATCCCTGACTCTGACCCCTGACCCCTGACTCCTGATCCGTAACCCTGACCCCTAACCCCTGATGCCTGATGCCTGACCCCTGACCCCTGACACCTAACCATCACCCCTGACCCCTGACACCTGACCCTTGACCCCTGAACCCTGACCCCTAACCATGACCCCTGACCATGACCCCTGACAGTGACTCTGACCCCTGACCGCTAACCATGCCCCCTGATCCCTAACCCTGACTCCTGACCCCTGACCACCGACCCCTGACTCTGACCCCTGACCCCTGACCCCTAACCATGGCCCCATTCCCTTGACCCCTGACTCCTGACCCTGACACCTGACCCCTGACACCTGAACTTTGACCCCTGACCCTGACCCCTGATCTTTGACCCCTGACCCCGAACCCTGACCCCTGACCCCTGACCCCTGACGCCTGACCCCTGACCCCCTGACCCTTGACCCCTGACCTCCTGACCCCTGACCCCTGACCCTGACCCCTGACCCCTAACCATGACCCCTGACCCTGACCCCTAACCATGAACATGACCCCCTGACTCCTGACCTCCTGACCCCTGATCCCCTGACCCCTGACCCTTGACCCCAGACCCCTGACCCCTAACCATGACCCTTAACCCCTGACCCCTAATCATGACCCCAGACCCTGACCCCTGACCCCTAACCATGACCCTGACCCCATACCCCCGACCCCTGACCCCCTGACCCCTGACCCCTAACCATGACCCCTGACCCTGAGCCTGACCGCTGACCCCTAACCATGACCCCATTCCCTGACCCCGACCCCTGACCCCTAACCACGACCCTGACCCTTGACCCCTGACCCCTGACCCCTATTAATGACCCCTGACCTATGACAATGACCCCTGACCTTTGACCCCTGACCCCTGACCCCTGACCCCTGACCCCTGACCCCTGACCCCTAACCATGACACCTGACCCTGAGCCTGACCGCTGACCCCTAACCATGACCCCATTCCCTGACCCTGACCCCTGACCCCTAACCATGACCCTGACCCCTGACCCCTGACCCCTGACCCCTGACCCCTGACCCCTGACCCTTGACTCCTGATCCCTGACTCTGACCCCTGACCCCTGACTCCTGATCCCTAACCCTGACCCCCTAACCTCTGATGCCTGATGCCTGACCCCTGACCCCTAACCATCACCCCTGACCCCTGACACCTGACCCTTGACCCCTGAACCCTGACCCCTAACCATGACCCCTGACCATGACCCCTGACAGTGACTCTGACCCCTGACCGCTAACCATGACCCCTGACTCCTGACCCCTGACCCCTAACCCCTAACCATGACCCCTGACCCCTGACCCCTAACAATGACCCCTGACCCCTGACCCCTGACCCCTAACCCTGACCCCTGACCTTTGACCCCTCACCCTGCCCCCTGATCCCTAACCCTGACTTCTGACCCCTGACCACCGACCCCTGACTCTGACCCCTGACCCCTGACCCCTGACCCTTGACTCCTGATCCCTGACTCTGACCCCTGACCCCTGACTCCTGATCCCTAACCCTGACCCCCTAACCTCTGATGCCTGATGCCTGACCCCTGACCCCTAACCATCACCCCTGACCCCTGACACCTGACCCTTGACCCCTGAACCCTGACCCCTAACCATGACCCCTGACCATGACCCCTGACAGTGACTCTGACCCCTGACCGCTAACCATGACCCCTGACTCCTGACCCCTGACCCCTAACCCCTAACCATGACCCCTGACCCCTGACCCCTAACAATGACCCCTGACCCCTGACCCCTGACCCCTAACCCTGACCCCTGACCTTTGACCCCTCACCCTGCCCCCTGATCCCTAACCCTGACTTCTGACCCCTGACCACCGACCCCTGACTCTGACCCCTGACCCCTGACCCCTAACCATGGCCCCATTCCCTTGACCCCTGACCCCTGACTCCTGACCCTGACACCTGACCCCTGACACCAGACCTTTGACCCCTGACCCTGACCCCTGATCTTTGACCCCTAACCGTGACCCCTGACGCCTGACCCCTGACCCCTGACCCCCTGACCCTTGACCCCTGACCTCCTGACCCCTGACCCTAGACCCCTGACCCCTGACCCCTAACCATGACCCCTTACCTTTGACCCCTGACCCCTGACCCCTGATCCCCGACCCCTGAGTCCTGATCCCAAACCCTGACCCCTGACCCCTGACCCTGACCCCTGACCCCTGACCCTGACCCCTGACCCCCGACCCCTGAGCCCTGACTCTGACCCCCGACCACTCACCCCAAACAGCTGACCCCTGATCCCTGACCCTGACCCCAAACCATGACCCTGACCCCTGACCCCTAACCATGACCCCTGACCCCTGACCCCTGACCCTGACCTTGACCCCTGTCCACTAACCATGACCCAATTCCCTGACCCCTGACCCCTAACCATTCCCTGACCCCTGACCCCTGACCCCTGACCCTGACCCCTGACCCCTAACCATGACCCCTGACCCTGACCCCTAACCATGAACCTGACCCCCTGACTCCTGACCTCCTGACCCCTGATCCCCTGACCCCTGACCCTTGACCCCAGACCCCTGACCCCTAACCATGACCCCTGACCCCTGACCCCTAACCATGACCCCAGACCCTGACCCCTAACCCCTAACCATGACCATGACCCCATACCCCCTAACCCCTGACCCCCTGACCCCTGACCCCTAACCATGACCCCTGAGCCTGAGCCTGACCACTGACCCCTAACCATGACCCCATTCCCTGACCCCTGACCCCTAACCACGACCCTGACCCTTGACCCCTGACCCCTGACCCCTATTAATGACCCCTGACCCATGACAATGACCCCTGACTTTTGACCCCCTGACCCCTGACCCCTGACCCCTGACCCCTGACCCCTGACCCCTGATCCCTGACTCTGACCCCCGACCACTCACCCCAGACAGCTGACCCCTGATCCCTGACCCTGACCCCAAACCATGACCCTGACCCCTGACCCCTAACCATGACCCCTGACCCTTGACCCTGACCCCTGACCACTAACCATGACCCAATTCCCTGACCCCTGACCCCTAACCATTCCCTGACCCCTGACCCCAAACCATGACCCTGACCCCCTGACCCCTAACCATGACCCCTGACCCTGACCCCTAACCATGAACCTGACCCCCTGACTCCTGACCTCCTGACCCCTGATCCCCTGACCCCTGACCCTTGACCCCAGACCCCTGACCCCTAACCATGACCCCTAACCCCTGACCCCTAACCATGACCCCATTCCCTGACCCCGACCCCTGACCCCTAACCACGACCCTGACCCTTGACCCCTGACCCCTGACCCCTGACCCATGACAATGACCCCTGACCTTTGACCCCTGACCCCTGACCCCTGACCCTTGACCCAAGACTCCTGATCCCTGACTCTGACCCCTGAGCCCTGATCCCTGACTCTGACCCCTGATCCCTAACCCTAACCCCTAACCCCTGATGCCTGATGCCTGACCCCTGACCCCTGACCCCTGACCCCTAACCATGACCCCTGACCCTGACCCCTAACCATGAACCTGACCCCCTGACTCCTGACCTCCTGACCCCTGATCTCCTGACCCCTGACCCTTGACCCCAGACCCCTGACCCCTAACCATGACCCCTAACCCCTGACCCCTAACCATGACCCCAGACCCTGACCCCTGACCCCTAACCATGACCCTGACCCCATACCCCCTGACCCCTGACCCCCTGACCCCTGACCCCTAACCATGACCCCTGAGCCTGAGCCTGACCGCTGACCCCTAACCATGACCCCATTCCCTGACCCCGACCCCTGACCCCTAACCACGACCCTGACCCTTGACCCCTGACCCCTGACCCCTATTAATGACCCCTGACCCATGACAATGACCCCTGACCTTTGACCCCTGACCCCTGACCCCTGACCCCTGACCCTTGACCCCAGACTCCTGATCCCTGACTCTGACCCCTGACCCCTGATCCCTGACTCTGACCCCTGACCCCTGACTCCTGATCCCTAACCCTAACCCCTAACCCCTGATGCCTGATGCCTGACCCCTGACCCCTGACCCCTAACCATCACCCCTGACCCCTGACACCTGACCCTTGACCCCTGACCCCTGACCCCTGACCCCTAACCATGACCCCTGGCCATGACCCCTGACAGTGACACTGATCCCTGACCGCTAACCATGACCCCTGACTCTGACCCCTGACCCCTGACCCCTAACCATGACCCCATTCCCTGACGCCTAACCATGACCCTGACCCCTGACCACTCACCCCAGACCATGACCCTTGACCCCTGACCCTTGACCCCTGACCCCTGACCCCTAACCATGACCCCTGACCTTTGACCCCTGACCCTGACCCTGACCCCCGACCCCTGACCCCTGATCCCTAACCCTGACCCCTGACCCTGACCCCTAACCATGAACCTGACCCCCTGACTCCTGACCTCCTGACCCCTGATCCCCTGACCCCTGACCCTTGACCCCAGACCCCTGACCCCTAACCATGACCCCTGACCCCTGACCCCTAACCATGACCCCTGACCCTGACCCTGACCCCTGACCCCTAACCCCTGATCCCTAACCCTTACCCCTGACCCCCTGATCCCTGACCCCTGACCCCAGACCCCTGACTCTATCCCTGACCCCTGACCCTTGACCCCTGACCCCTAGCCATGACCCCTGACCCCCTGACCTCCTGACCCCTGACCCCTGACCCCTAACCATGACCCCTGACCCCTAACAATGACCCCTGACCCCTGACCCCTGACCTTTGACCCCTAACATTTGACCCCTGACCCTGCCCCCTAATCCCTAACCCTGACCCCTGACCACTGACCCCTGACCCCTGACTCTGACCCCTGACCCCTAACCCCTGACCTCTGACCACTCACCCCAGACCCCTGACCCTGACCCTGATCCCTGACCCCTAACCATGACCCTGACCCCTGACCCCTGACCCCTAACCATGACCCCTGATCCCCTGACCCCTGACCCCTGACCCCTAACCATGACCCCAGACCCTGACCCCTGACCCCTAACCATGACCCTGAACCCCTGACCCCTGACCCCTGACCCCTAACCATGACACCTGACCCTGACCCCTGACCACGACCCCTGACCATGACGCTGACCCTTGACCACTGACCCCTGACCCTGACCCCTGATCCCTAAGCCTGACCCCTGACCCCTGACCCCATGACCTTTGACCCCCTGACCCCTGACCCCTAACCCCATGACCCCTGACCCTGAGCCTGACCGCTGACCCCTAACCATGACCCCATTCCCTGACCTTGACCCCTGACCCCTAACCATGACCCTGACCCCTGACCCCTGACCCCTGACCCCTGACACCTGACCCCTGACCCCTGACCCCTGACCCCTGACCCCTGACCCCTGACCCCTGATCCCTGACTCTGACCCCTGACCCCTGACTCCTGATCCGTAACCCTGACCCCTAACCCCTGATGCCTGATGCCTGACCCCTGACCCCTGACACCTAACCATCACCCCTGACCCCTGACACCTGACCCTTGACCCCTGAACCCTGACCCCTAACCATGACCCCTGACCATGACCCCTGACAGTGACTCTGACCCCTGACCGCTAACCATGCCCCCTGATCCCTAACCCTGACTCCTGACCCCTGACCACCGACCCCTGACTCTGACCCCTGACCCCTGACCCCTAACCATGGCCCCATTCCCTTGACCCCTGACTCCTGACCCTGACACCTGACCCCTGACACCTGAACTTTGACCCCTGACCCTGACCCCTGATCTTTGACCCCTGACCCCGAACCCTGACCCCTGACCCCTGACCCCTGACGCCTGACCCCTGACCCCCTGACCCTTGACCCCTGACCTCCTGACCCCTGACCCCTGACCCTGACCCCTGACCCCTAACCATGACCCCTGACCCTGACCCCTAACCATGAACATGACCCCCTGACTCCTGACCTCCTGACCCCTGATCCCCTGACCCCTGACCCTTGACCCCAGACCCCTGACCCCTAACCATGACCCTTAACCCCTGACCCCTAATCATGACCCCAGACCCTGACCCCTGACCCCTAACCATGACCCTGACCCCATACCCCCGACCCCTGACCCCCTGACCCCTGACCCCTAACCATGACCCCTGACCCTGAGCCTGACCGCTGACCCCTAACCATGACCCCATTCCCTGACCCCGACCCCTGACCCCTAACCACGACCCTGACCCTTGACCCCTGACCCCTGACCCCTATTAATGACCCCTGACCTATGACAATGACCCCTGACCTTTGACCCCTGACCCCTGACCCCTGACCCCTGACCCCTGACCCCTGACCCCTAACCATGACACCTGACCCTGAGCCTGACCGCTGACCCCTAACCATGACCCCATTCCCTGACCCTGACCCCTGACCCCTAACCATGACCCTGACCCCTGACCCCTGACCCCTGACCCCTGACCCCTGACCCCTGACCCTTGACTCCTGATCCCTGACTCTGACCCCTGACCCCTGACTCCTGATCCCTAACCCTGACCCCCTAACCTCTGATGCCTGATGCCTGACCCCTGACCCCTAACCATCACCCCTGACCCCTGACACCTGACCCTTGACCCCTGAACCCTGACCCCTAACCATGACCCCTGACCATGACCCCTGACAGTGACTCTGACCCCTGACCGCTAACCATGACCCCTGACTCCTGACCCCTGACCCCTAACCCCTAACCATGACCCCTGACCCCTGACCCCTAACAATGACCCCTGACCCCTGACCC
Organism: Passer domesticus; assembly: GCF_036417665.1. Lineage (NCBI taxonomy): Eukaryota > Metazoa > Chordata > Aves > Passeriformes > Passeridae > Passer > Passer domesticus. The sequence goes on from NW_026990169.1 coordinate 415,933, forward strand.
CTGACCCCTAACCCTGACCCCTGACCTTTGACCCCTCACCCTGCCCCCTGATCCCTAACCCTGACTTCTGACCCCTGACCACCGACCCCTGACTCTGACCCCTGACCCCTGACCCCTGACCCTTGACTCCTGATCCCTGACTCTGACCCCTGACCCCTGACTCCTGATCCCTAACCCTGACCCCCTAACCTCTGATGCCTGATGCCTGACCCCTGACCCCTAACCATCACCCCTGACCCCTGACACCTGACCCTTGACCCCTGAACCCTGACCCCTAACCATGACCCCTGACCATGACCCCTGACAGTGACTCTGACCCCTGACCGCTAACCATGACCCCTGACTCCTGACCCCTGACCCCTAACCCCTAACCATGACCCCTGACCCCTGACCCCTAACAATGACCCCTGACCCCTGACCCCTGACCCCTAACCCTGACCCCTGACCTTTGACCCCTCACCCTGCCCCCTGATCCCTAACCCTGACTTCTGACCCCTGACCACCGACCCCTGACTCTGACCCCTGACCCCTGACCCCTAACCATGGCCCCATTCCCTTGACCCCTGACCCCTGACTCCTGACCCTGACACCTGACCCCTGACACCAGACCTTTGACCCCTGACCCTGACCCCTGATCTTTGACCCCTAACCGTGACCCCTGACGCCTGACCCCTGACCCCTGACCCCCTGACCCTTGACCCCTGACCTCCTGACCCCTGACCCTAGACCCCTGACCCCTGACCCCTAACCATGACCCCTTACCTTTGACCCCTGACCCCTGACCCCTGATCCCCGACCCCTGAGTCCTGATCCCAAACCCTGACCCCTGACCCCTGACCCTGACCCCTGACCCCTGACCCTGACCCCTGACCCCCGACCCCTGAGCCCTGACTCTGACCCCCGACCACTCACCCCAGACAGCTGACCCCTGATCCCTGACCCTGACCCCAAACCATGACCCTGACCCCTGACCCCTAACCATGACCCCTGACCCCTGACCCCTGACCCTGACCTTGACCCCTGTCCACTAACCATGACCCAATTCCCTGACCCCTGACCCCTAACCATTCCCTGACCCCTGACCCCTGACCCCTGACCCTGACCCCTGACCCCTAACCATGACCCCTGACCCTGACCCCTAACCATGAACCTGACCCCCTGACTCCTGACCTCCTGACCCCTGATCCCCTGACCCCTGACCCTTGACCCCAGACCCCTGACCCCTAACCATGACCCCTGACCCCTGACCCCTAACCATGACCCCAGACCCTGACCCCTAACCCCTAACCATGACCATGACCCCATACCCCCTAACCCCTGACCCCCTGACCCCTGACCCCTAACCATGACCCCTGAGCCTGAGCCTGACCACTGACCCCTAACCATGACCCCATTCCCTGACCCCTGACCCCTAACCACGACCCTGACCCTTGACCCCTGACCCCTGACCCCTATTAATGACCCCTGACCCATGACAATGACCCCTGACTTTTGACCCCCTGACCCCTGACCCCTGACCCCTGACCCCTGACCCCTGACCCCTGATCCCTGACTCTGACCCCCGACCACTCACCCCAGACAGCTGACCCCTGATCCCTGACCCTGACCCCAAACCATGACCCTGACCCCTGACCCCTAACCATGACCCCTGACCCTTGACCCTGACCCCTGACCACTAACCATGACCCAATTCCCTGACCCCTGACCCCTAACCATTCCCTGACCCCTGACCCCAAACCATGACCCTGACCCCCTGACCCCTAACCATGACCCCTGACCCTGACCCCTAACCATGAACCTGACCCCCTGACTCCTGACCTCCTGACCCCTGATCCCCTGACCCCTGACCCTTGACCCCAGACCCCTGACCCCTAACCATGACCCCTAACCCCTGACCCCTAACCATGACCCCATTCCCTGACCCCGACCCCTGACCCCTAACCACGACCCTGACCCTTGACCCCTGACCCCTGACCCCTGACCCATGACAATGACCCCTGACCTTTGACCCCTGACCCCTGACCCCTGACCCTTGACCCAAGACTCCTGATCCCTGACTCTGACCCCTGAGCCCTGATCCCTGACTCTGACCCCTGATCCCTAACCCTAACCCCTAACCCCTGATGCCTGATGCCTGACCCCTGACCCCTGACCCCTGACCCCTAACCATGACCCCTGACCCTGACCCCTAACCATGAACCTGACCCCCTGACTCCTGACCTCCTGACCCCTGATCTCCTGACCCCTGACCCTTGACCCCAGACCCCTGACCCCTAACCATGACCCCTAACCCCTGACCCCTAACCATGACCCCAGACCCTGACCCCTGACCCCTAACCATGACCCTGACCCCATACCCCCTGACCCCTGACCCCCTGACCCCTGACCCCTAACCATGACCCCTGAGCCTGAGCCTGACCGCTGACCCCTAACCATGACCCCATTCCCTGACCCCGACCCCTGACCCCTAACCACGACCCTGACCCTTGACCCCTGACCCCTGACCCCTATTAATGACCCCTGACCCATGACAATGACCCCTGACCTTTGACCCCTGACCCCTGACCCCTGACCCCTGACCCTTGACCCCAGACTCCTGATCCCTGACTCTGACCCCTGACCCCTGATCCCTGACTCTGACCCCTGACCCCTGACTCCTGATCCCTAACCCTAACCCCTAACCCCTGATGCCTGATGCCTGACCCCTGACCCCTGACCCCTAACCATCACCCCTGACCCCTGACACCTGACCCTTGACCCCTGACCCCTGACCCCTGACCCCTAACCATGACCCCTGGCCATGACCCCTGACAGTGACACTGATCCCTGACCGCTAACCATGACCCCTGACTCTGACCCCTGACCCCTGACCCCTAACCATGACCCCATTCCCTGACGCCTAACCATGACCCTGACCCCTGACCACTCACCCCAGACCATGACCCTTGACCCCTGACCCTTGACCCCTGACCCCTGACCCCTAACCATGACCCCTGACCTTTGACCCCTGACCCTGACCCTGACCCCCGACCCCTGACCCCTGATCCCTAACCCTGACCCCTGACCCTGACCCCTAACCATGAACCTGACCCCCTGACTCCTGACCTCCTGACCCCTGATCCCCTGACCCCTGACCCTTGACCCCAGACCCCTGACCCCTAACCATGACCCCTGACCCCTGACCCCTAACCATGACCCCAGACCCTGACCCCTGACCCCTAACCATGACCATGACCCCATACCCCCTGACCCCTGACCCCCTGACCCCTAACCATGACCCCTGACCCTGAGCCTGACCGCTGACCCCTAACCATGACCCCATTCCCTGACCCCTGACCCCTAACCACGACCCTGACCCTTGACCCCTGACCCCTGACCCCTATTAATGACCCCTGACCCATGACAATGACCCCTGACCTTTGACCCCTGACCCCTGACCCCTGACCCCTAACCATGACCACTAACTATGACCCAATTCCCTGACCCCTGACCCCTAACCATTCCCTGACCCCTGACCCCTGACCCCTGACCCTGACCCCTGACCCCTAACCATGACCCCTGACCCTGACCCCTAACCATGAACCTGACCCCCTGACTCCTGACCTCCTGACCCCTGACCCCTGACCCTGACCCCTGACCCCTGACCCCCGACCCCTGAGCCCTGACTCTGACCCCCGACCACTCACCCCAGACAGCTGACCCCTGATCCCTGACCCTGACCCCAAACCATGACCCTGACCCCTGACCCCTAACCATGACCCCTGACCCCTGACCCCTGACCCTGACCCTGACCCCTGTCCACTAACCATGACCCAATTCCCTGACCCCTGACCCCTAACCATTCCCTGACCCCTGACCCCTGACCCCTGACCCTGACCCCTGACCCCTAACCATGACCCCTGACCCTGACCCCTAACCATGAACCTGACCCCCTGACTCCTGACCTCCTGACCCCTGATCCCCTGACCCCTGACCCTTGACCCCAGACCCCTGACCCCTAACCCCTAACCATGACCCCTAACCCCTGACCCCTAACCATTCCCTGACCCCTGACCCCTGACCCCTGACCCCTGACCCTGACCCCTGACCCCTAACCATCACCCCTGACCCTGACCCCTAACCATGAACCTGACCCCCTGACTCCTGACCTCCTGACCCCTGATCCCCTGACCCCTGACCCTTGACCCCTGACCCCTGACCCCTAACCATGACCCTGACCCCATACCCCCTGACCCCTGACCCCCTGACCCCTGACCCCTAACCATGACCCCTGAGCCTGAGCCTGACCGCTGACCCCTAACCATGACCCCATTCCCTGACCCCGACCCCTGACCCCTAACCACGACCCTGACCCTTGACCCCTGACCCCTGACGCCTATTAATGTCCCCTGACCCATGACAATGACCCCTGACCTTTGACCCCTGACCCCTGACCCCTGACCCCTGACTCCTGATCCCTGACTCTGACCCCTGACCCCTGATCCCTGACTCTGACCCCTGACCCCTGACTCCTGATCCCTAACCCTGACCCCTAACCCCTGATGCCTGATGCCTGACCCCGGACCCCTGACCCCTAACCATCACCCCTGACCCCTGACACCTGACCCTTGACCCCTGACCCCTGACCCCTGACCCCTAACCATGACCCCTGACCATGACCCCTGACAGTGACTCTGACCCCTGACCCCTAACCATGACCCCTGACCCTGACCCCTAACCATGAACCTGACCCCCTGACTCCTGACCTCCTGACCCCTGATCCCCTGACCCCTGACCCTTGACCCCTGACCCCTGACCCCTAACCATGACCCTGACCCCATACCCCCTGACCCCTGACCCCCTGACCCCTGACCCCTAACCATGACCCCTGAGCCTGAGCCTGACCGCTGACCCCTAACCATGACCCCATTCCCTGACCCCGACCCCTGACCCCTAACCACGACCCTGACCCTTGACCCCTGATGCCTGACCCCTATTAATGACCCCTGACCCATGACAATGACCCCTGACCTTTGACCCCTGACCCCTGACCCCTGACCCCTGACCCCTGATCCCTGACTCTGACCCCTGACCCCTGATCCCTGACTCTGACCCCTGACCCCTGACCCCTAACCATCACCCCTGACCCCTGACACCTGACCCTTGACCCCTGACCCCTGACCCCTGACCCCTAACCATGACCCCTGACTCCTGACCCCTGACTCTGACCCCTGACCCCTGATCCCTAACCCTGACCCCTGACCCCCTGATCCCTGACCCCTGATCCCAGACCCCTGACTCTATCCCTGACCCCTGACCCTTGACCCCTGACCCCTAGCCATGACCCCTGACCCCCTGACCTCCTGACCCCTGACCCCTGACCCCTAACAATGACCCCTTACCCCTGACCTTTGACCCCTGACCTTTGACCCCTGACCCTGCCCCCTAATCCCTAACCCTGACCCCTAACCATGACCCCATTCCCTGACCCTGACCCCTGACCCCTAACAATGACCCTGACCCTTGACCCCTGACCCCTGACCCCTACTAATGACCCCAACCTATGACAATGACCCCTGACCTTTGACCTTTGACCCCTGACCCATGACCCCTGACCCCTGACCCCTGCCCCCTGACCCAGACCCCTGATCCCTAACCCTGACCCCTAACCCCTGATGCCTGATGCCTGACCCCTGATCCCTGACCCCTAACCATCACCCCTGACCCCTGACACCTGACCCTTGACCCCTGAACCCTGACCCCTAACCATGACCCTGACCCCTGACCCCTACGCCTGACCCCTGACCCCTGACCCCCTGACCCTCTGACCCCCTGACCCCCTGACACCTGACCCTTGAAGCCTGACCCATGACCCCTTACCATGACCCCTTACCTTTGACCCCTGACCCCTGATCCCTAACCCTGACCCCTGACCCCCGAACCCTGAGCCCTGACTCTGACCCCCGACCACTCACCCCAGACAGCTGACCTCTGATCCCTGACCCTGACCCCAAACCATGACCCTGACCCCTGACCCCTAACCATGACCCCTGACCCTGACCCCTAACCATGAACCTGACCCCCTGACTCCTGACCTCCTGACCCCTGATCCCCTGACCCCTGACCCTTGACCCCAGACCCCTGACCCCTAACCATGACCCCTGACCCCTGACCCCTAACCATGACCCCTGACCCTGACCCTGACCCCTGACCCCTAACCATGAGCCTGACCCCTGACCCCTGACCCCAGAGTCCTGATCCCTAACTCTGACCCCTGACCCCCTGACCCCCTGACCCCTGACCCCTGACCCCTAACCATGGCCCCTGACCCTGACCGCTGACCCCTAACCATGACCCCATTCCCTGACCCTGACCCCGACCCCTAACCATGACGCTGACCCTTGACCACTGACGCCTAACCATGACTCCTGACCTTTGACCCCTGACCCCTGACCATGACCCCTGAGCCCTGACAATGACCCCTGACCCCTGACCCCTGTGCCCTGACCTCTGACCCCTAACCATGAACCTGACCCCCTGACTCCTGACCTCCTGACCCCTGATCCCCTGACCCCTGACCCCTGACCCTTGACCCCAGACCCCTGACCCCTAACCATGACCCCTGACCCCTGACCCCTAACCATGACCCCTGACCCTGACCCTGATACCTGACCCCTAACCATGACCCTGACCCCTGACCCCTGACCCCTGAGTCCTGATCCCTAATTCTGACCCCTGACCCCCTGACCCCCTGACCCCTGACCCCTAACCATGACCCCATTCCCTGACCGCTGACCCCTAACCATGACCCCATTCCCTGACCCTGACCCCGACCCCTGACCATGACGCTGACCCTTGACCACTGACCCCTGACCCCTACTAATGACCCCTGACCATGACCCATGACCATGACCCCTGACCTTTGACCCCTGACCCCTGACCATGACCCCTGATCCCTAACCCTCACCCCTGACCCTGACCCCTGACCCCTGACCCCCTGACCCCTGACCCCTAACCATGACCCCTGACCCTGAGCCTGACCGCTGACCCCTAACCATGACCCCATTCCCTGACCCTGACCCCTGACCCCTAACCATGACCCCTGACCCTGACCCCTAACCCTGAACCTGACCCCCTGACTCCTGACCTCCTGACCCCTGATCCCCTGACCCCTGACCCTTGACCCCAGACCCCTGACCCCTATCCATGACCCCTGACCGCTGACCCCTAACCATGACCCCATTCCCTGACCCCTGACCCCTGACCCCTAACCACGACCCTGACCCTTGACCCCTGACCCCTGACCCCTATTAATGACCCCTGACCCATGACAATGACCCCTGACCTTTGACCCCCTGACCCCTGACCCCTGACCCCTGACCCCTGACCCCTGACCCCTGACCCTGACCCCTGACCCCTAACCATCACCCCTGACCCTGACCCCTAACCATGAACCTGACCCCCTGACTCCTGACCTCCTGACCCCTGATCCCCTGACCCCTGACCCTTGACCCCTGACCCCTGACCCCCCACCATGACCCCTGACCCTGAGCCTGACCGCTGACCCCTAACCATGACCCCATTCCCTGACCCCTGACCCCTGACCCCTAACCACGACCCTGACCCTTGACCCCTGACCCCTGACCCCTATTAATGACCCCTGACCCATGACAATGACCCCTGACCTTTGACCCCTGACCCCTGACCATGACCCCTGATCCCTAACCCTCACCCCTGACCCCTGACCCCCTGACCCCTGACCCCCTGACCCCTGACCCCTAACCATGACCCCTGACCCTGAGCCTGACCGCTGACCCCTAACCATGACCCCATTCCCTGACCCTGACCCCTGACCCCTAACCATGACCCTGACCCTTGACCCCTGACCCCTGACTCCTACTAATGACCCCTGACCCATGACAAGGACCCCTGACCTTTGACCTTTGACCCCTGACCCCTGACCCCTGACCCCTGACTCCTGATCCCTGACTCTGACCCCTGACCCCTGACTCCTGATCCCTAACCCTGACCCCTAACCCCTGATGCCTGATGCCTGACCCCTGACCCTAACCATCACCCCTGACCCCTGACACCTGACCCTTGACCCCTGAACCCTGACCCCTAACCATGACCCCTGACCATGACCCCTGACAGTGACTCTGACCCCTGACCGCTAACCATGACCCCTGACTCCTGACCCCTGACCCCTGACCCCTAACCATGACCCTGACCCCTGACCCCTAACAATGACCCCTGACCCCTGACCCCTGACCCCTAACCCTGACCCCTGAACTTTGACCCCTCACCCTGCCCCCAGATCCCTAACTCTGACTCCTGACCCCTGACCACCGACCCCTGACTCTGACCCCTGACCCCTGACCCCTAACCATGGCCCCATTCCCTTGACCCCTGACCCCTGACTCCTGACCCTGACACCTGACCCCTGACACCTGACCTTTGACCCCTGACCCTGACCCCTGATCTTTGACCCCTGACCCCTGACCCCGACCCCTGACCCCTGACCCCTGACCCCAGACCCCTGACCCCTGACCACTAACCATGACCCCTTACCTTTGACCCCTGACCCCTGACCCCTGATCCCAAACCCTGACCCCTGACCCCTGACCGCTGACCCCTGACCCTGATCCCTGACCCCCTGACCCCTGACCCCCTGACCCCTGACCATGACCCCTGACCCTGAGCCTGACCGCTGACCCCTAACCATGACCCCATTCCCTGACCCTGACCCCTGACCCCTAACCATGACCCTGACCCTTGACCCCTGACCCCTGACTCCTACTAATCACCCCTGACCCATGACAATGACCCCTGACCTTTGACCTTTGACCCCTGACCCCTGACCCCTGACTCCTGATCCCTGACTCTGACCCCTGACCCCTGACTCCTGATCCCTAACCCTGACCCCTAACCCATGATGCCTGATGCCTGACCCCTGACCCCTGACCCCTAACCATCACCCCTGACCCCTGACACCTGACCCTTGACCCCTGAACCCTGACCCCTAACCATGACCCCTGACCATGACCCCTGACAGTGACTCTGACCCCTGACCGCTAACCATGACCCCTGACTCCTGACCCCTGACCCCTGACCCCTAACCATGACCCTGACCCCTGACCCCTAACAATGACCCCTGACCCCTGACCCCTGACCCCTAACCCTGACCCCTGAACTTTGACCCCTCACCCTGCCCCCTGATCCCTAACCCTGACTCCTGACCCCTGACCACCGACCCCTGACTCTGACCCCTGACCCCTGACCCCTAACCATGGCCCCATTCCCTTGACTCCTGACCCCTGACTCCTGACCCTGACACCTGACCCCTGACACCTGACCTTTGACCCCTGACCCTGACCCCTGATCTTTGACCCCTGACCACTGACCCCCGACCCCTGACCCCTGACCCCTGACCCCTGACCCCCTGACCCTTGACCCCTGACCCCCTGACCCCTGACCCTAGACCCCTGACCCCTGACCCCTGACCCCTAACCATGACCCCTTACGTTTGACCCCTGACCCCTGACCCCTGATCCCCGACCCCTGAGTCCTGATCCCAAACCCTGACCCTGACCCCTGACCCCTGACCCCTAACCATGACCATGACCCCATACCCCCTGACCCCTGACCCCCTGACCCCTGACCCCTAACCATGACCCCTGACCCTGAGCCTGACCGCTGACCCCTAACCATGACCCCATTCCCTGACCCCTGACCCCTAACCACGACCCTGACCCTTGACCCCTGACCCCTGACCCCTATTAATGACCCCTGACCATGACAATGACCCCTGAACTATGACCCCCTGACCCCTGACCCCTGACCCCTGACCACTATCCATGACCCAATTCCCTGACCCCTGACCCCTAACCATTCCTTGACCCATGACCCCTGACCCCTGACCCCTGACCCTGACCCCTGACCCCTAACCATGACCCCTGACCCCTGACCCCTAACCATGACCCTGACCCCATACCCCCTGACCCCTGACCCCCTGACCCCTGACCCCTAACCATGACCCCTGAGCCTGAGCCTGACCGCTGACCCCTAACCATGACCCCATTCCCTGACCCCGACCCCTGACCCCTAACCACGACCCTGACCCTTGACCCCTGATGCCTGACCCCTATTAATGACCCCTGACCCATGACAATGACCCCTGACCTTTGACCCCTGACCCCTGACCCCTGACCCCTGACCCCTGACTCCTGATCCCTGACTCTGACCCCTGACCCCTGATCCCTGACTCTGACCCCTGACCCCTGACTCCTGATCCCTAACCCTAACCCCTAACCCCTGATGCCTGATGCCTGACCCCTGACCCCTGACCCCTAACCATCACCCCTGACACCTGACACCTGACCCTTGACCCCTGACCCCTGACCCCTGACCCCTAACCATGACCCCTGACCATGACCCCTGACAGTGACTCTGACCCCTGACCGCTAACCATGACCCCTGACTCCTGACCCCTGACCACCGACCCCTGACTCTGACCCCTGACCCCTGATCCCTAACCCTGACCCCTGTCCCCCTGATCCCTGACCCCTGATCCCAGACCCCTGACTCTATCCCTGACCCCTGACCCTTGACCCCTGACCCCTAGCCATGACCCCTGACCCCCTGACCTCCTGACCCCTGACCCCTGACCCCTAACAATGACCCCTGACCCCTGACCTTTGACCCCTGACCTTTGACCCCTGACCCTGCCCCCTAATCCCTAACCCTGACCCCTGACCACTGACCCCTGACCCCTGACTCTGACCCCTGACCCCTAACCCCTGACCTCTGACCACTCACCCCAGACCCCTGACCCTGACCCTGATCCCTGACCCCTAACCATGACCCTGACCCCTGACCCCTAACCATGACCCCTGACCCAGACCCTGACCCCTGACCCCTAACCATGACCCCAGACCCTGACCCCTGACCCCTAACCATGACCCTGACCCCCTGACCCCTGACCCCTGACCCCTAACCATGACACCTGACCCTGACCCCTGACCCTGACCCCGACCCCTAACCATGACGCTGACCCTTGACCACTGACCCCTGACCCCTACTAATGACCCCTGACCATGACCCATGACCATGACCCCTGAACTTTGACCCCTGACCCCTGACCCTGACCCCTGATCCCTAACCCTGACCCTGACCCCTGACCTCCAGACCCCTGACCCCCTGACCCCTGACCCCTAACCATGACCCCTGACCCTGAGCCTGACCGCTGACCCCTAACCATGACCCCATTCCCTGACCCCTGACCCCTAACCACGACCCTGACCCTTGACCCCTGACCCCTGACCCCTATTAATGACCCCTGACCCATGACAATGACCCCTGACCTTTGACCCCCTGATCCCTGACCCCTGACCCCTGACCCCTGATCCCTGACTCTGACCCCCGACCACTCACCCCAGACAGCTGACCCCTGATCCCTGACCCTGACCCCAAACCATGACCCCGACCCCTGACCCCTAACCATGACCCCTGACCCCTGACCCTGACCCCTGACCACTAACCATGACCCAATTCCCTGACCCCTGACCCCTAACCATTCCCTGACCCCTGACCCCTGACCCCTGACCCTGACCCCTGACCCCTAACCATGACCCCTGACCCTGACCCCTAACCATGAACCTGACCCCCTGACTCCTGACCTCCTGACCCCTGATCCCCTGACCCCTGACCCTTGACCCCAGACCCCTGACCCCTAACCCCAAACCATGACCCCTAACCCCTGACCCCTAACCATGACCCCAGACCCTGACCCCTGACCCCTAACCATGACCCTGACCCCATACCCCCTGACCCCTGACCCCCTGACCCCTGACCCCTAACCATGACCCCATTCCCTGACCCCTGACCCCTAACCACGACCCTGACCCTTGACCCCTGACCCCTGACCCCTATTAATGACCCCTGACCCATGACAATGACCCCTGACCTTTGACCCCTGACCCCTGACTCCTGATCCCTGACTCTGACCCCAGAGCCCTGATCCCTGACTCTGACCCCTGACCCCTGACTCCTGATCCCTAACCCTGACCCCTAACCCCTGATGCCTGATGCCTGACCCCTGACCCCTGACCCCTAACCATCACCCCTGACCCCTGACACCTGACCCTTGACCCCCGACCCCTGACCCCTGACCCCTAACCATCACCCCTGACCCCTGACACCTGACCCTTGACCCCTGACCCCTGACCCCTGACCCCTAACCATGACCCCTGACCTTTGACCCCTGACCCTGACCCTGACCCCCGACCCCTGACCCCTGATCCCTAACCCTGACCCCTGACCCCCTGATCCCTGACCCCTGACCCCAGACCCCTGACTCTATCCCTGACGCCTGACCCTTGACCCCTGACCCCTAGCCATGACCCCTGACCCCCTGACCTCCTGACCCCTGACCCCTGACCCCTAACCATGACCCCTGACCACTAACAATGACCCCTGACCCCTGACCCCTGACCTTTGACCCCTGACTTTGACCCCTGACCCTGCCCCCTAATCCCTAACCCTGACCCCTGACCACTCACCCCAGACAGCTGACCCCTGATCCCTGACCCTGACCCCAAACCATGACCCCTGACCTCTGACCCTGACCCCTGACCCCTAACCATGACCCAATTCCCTGACCCCTGACCCCTAACCATTCCCTGACCCCTGACCCCTGACCCCTGACCCCTAACCATGACCCCTGACCCTGACCCCTAACCATGAACCTGACCCCCTGACTCCTGACCTCCTGACCCCTGATCCCCTGACCCCTGACCCTTGACCCCTGACCCCTAACCCCTAACCATGACCCCTAACCCCTGACCCCTAACCATGACCCCAGACCCTGACCCCTGACCCCTAACCATGACCCTGACCCCATACCCCCTGACCCCTGACCCCCTGACCCCTGACCCCTAACCATGACCCCTGAGCCTGAGCCTGACCGCTGACCCCTAACCATGACCCCATTCCCTGACCCCGACCCCTGACCCCTAACCACGACCCTGACCCTTGACCCCTGACCCCTGACCCCTATTAATGACCCCTGACCCATGACAATGACCCCTGACCTTTGACCCCTGACCCCTGACCCCTGACCCCTGACCCCAGACTCCTGATCCCTGACTCTGACCCCTGACCCCTGATCCCTGACTCTGACCCCTGACCCCTGACTCCTGATCCCTAACCCTAACCCCTAACCCCTGATGCCTGATGCCTGACCCCTGACCCCTGACCCCTAACCATCACCCCTGACCCCTGACACCTGACCCTTGACCCCTGACCCCTGACCCCTGACCCCTAACCATGACCCCTGACCATGACCCCTGACAGTGACTCTGATCCCTGACCGCTAACCATGACCCCTGACTCCTGACCCCTGACCACCGACCCCTGACTCTGACCCCTGACCCCTGACCCCTAACCATGACCCCATTCCCTGACGCCTAACCATTACCCTGACCCCTGACCACTCACCCCAGACCATGACCCTTGACCCCTGACCCTTGACCCCTGACCCCTGACCCCTAACCATGACCCCTGACCTTTGACCCCTGACCCTGACCCTGACCCTGACCCCTAACCCCTGACCCCTGATCCCTAACCCTGACCCCTGACCCCCTGATCCCTGACCCCTGACCCCAGACCCCTGACTCTATCCCTGACGCCTGACCCTTGACCCCTGACCCCTAGCCATGACCCCTGACCCCCTGACCTCCTGACCCCTGACCCCTGACCCCTAACCATGACCCCTGACCACTAACAATGACCCCTGACCCCTGACCTTTGACCCCTGACTCTGACCCCTGACCCTGCCCCCTAATCCCTAACCCTGACCCCTGACCACTCACCCCAGACAGCTGACCCCTGATCCCTGACCCTGACCCCAAACCATGACCCCTGACCCCTGACCCTGACCCCTGACCACTAACCATGACCCAATTCCCTGACCCCTGACCCCTAACCATTCCCTGACCCCTGACCCCTGACCCCTGACCCTGACCCCTGACCCCTAACCATGACCCCTGACCCTGACCCCTAACCATGAACCTGACCCCCTGACTCCTGACCTCCTGACCCCTGATCCCCTGACCCCTGACCCTTGACCCCAGACCCCTGACCCCTAACCCCTAAACATGACCCCTAACCCCTGACCCCTAACCATGACCCCAGACCCTGACCCCTGACCCCTAACCATGACCCTGACCCCATACCCCCTGACCCCTGACCCCCTGACCCCTGACCCCTAACCATGACCCCTGAGCCTGAGCCTGACCGCTGACCCCTAACCATGACCCCATTCCCTGACCCCGACCCCTGACCCCTAACCACGACCCTGACCCTTGACCCCTGACCCCTGACCCCTATTAATGACCCCTGACCCATGACAATGACCCCTGACCTTTGACCTCTGACCCCTGACCCCTGACCCCTGACCCCAGACTCCTGATCCCTGACTCTGACCCCTGACCCCTGACTCCTGATCCCTAACCCTAACCCCTAACCCCTGATGCCTGATGCCTGACCCCTGACCCCTGACCCCTAACCATCACCCCTGACCCCTGACACCTGACCCTTGACCCCTGACCCCTGACCCCTGACCCCTAACCATGACCCCTGACCATGACCCCTGACAGTGACTCTGATCCCTGACCGCTAACCATGACCCCTGACTCCTGACCCCTGACCACCGACCCCTGACTCTGACCCCTGACCCCTGACCCCTAACCATGACCCCATTCCCTGACGCCTAACCATGACCCTGACCCCTGACCACTCACCCCAGACCATGACCCTTGACCCCTGACCCTTGACCCCTGACCCCTGACCCCTAACCATGACCCCTGACCTTTGATCCCTGACCCTGACCCTGACCCTGACCCCCGACCCCTGACCCCTGATCCCTAACCCTGACCCCTGACCCCCTGATCCCTGACCCCTGACCCCAGACCCCTGACTCTATCCCTGACGCCTGACCCTTGACCCCTGACCCCTAGCCATGACCCCTGACCCCCTGACCTCCTGAACCCTGACCCCTGACCACTAACCATGACCCCTGACCACTAACAATGACCCCTGACCCCTGACCCCTGACCTTTGACCCCTGACTTTGACCCCTGACCCTGCCCCCTAATCCCTAACCCTGACCCCTGACCACTGACCCCTGACCCCTGACTCTGACCCCTGACCCCTAACCCCTGACCTCTGACCACTCACCCCAGACCCCTGACCCTGACCCTGATCCCTGACCCCTAACCATGACCCTGACCCCTGACCCCTAACCATGACCCCTGACCCAGACCCTGACCCCTGACCCCTAACCATGACCCCAGACCCTGACCCCTGACCCCTAACCATGACACCTGACCCTGACCCCTGACCCTGACCCTGACCCCTGACCCCTAACCATGACCCTGACCCCTGACCCCTACGCCTGACCCCTGACCCCTGACCCCCTGACCCTCTGACCCCCTGACCCCCTGACACCTGACCCTTGACGCCTGACCCATGACCCCTTACCCTGACCCCTTACCTTTGACCCCTGACCCCTGATCCCTAACCCTGACCCCTGACCCCCGACCCCTGAGCCCTGACTCTGACCCCCGACCACTCACCCCAGACAGCTGACCTCTGATCCCTGACCCTGACCCCAAACCATGACCCTCACCCCTGACCCCTAACCATGACCCCTGACCCTGACCCCTAACCATGAACCTGACCCCCTGACTCCTGACCTCCTGACCCCTGATCCCCTGACCCCTGACCCTTGACCCCAGACCCCTGACCCCTAACCATGACCCCTGACCCCTGACCCCTAACCATGACCCCTGACCCTGACCCTGACCCCTGACCCCTAACCATGACCCTGACCCCTGACCCCTGACCCCAGAGTCCTGATCCCTAACTCTGACCCCTGACCCCCTGACCCCCTGACCCCTGACCCCTGACCCCTAACCATGGCCCCTGACCCTGACCGCTGACCCCTAACCATGACCCCATTCCCTGACCCTGACCCCGACCCCTAACCATGACGCTGACCCTTGACCACTGACCCCTAACCATGACTCCTGACCTTTGACCCCTGACCCCTGACCATGACCCCTGAGACCTGACAATGACCCCTGACCCCTGACCCCTGTGCCCTGACCTCTGGCCACTCACCCCGGACCCCTGACCCCTGACCCTGACCCTGATCCCTGACCCTGACCCCTAACCATGAACCTGACCCCCTGACTCCTGACCTCCTGACCCCTGATCCCCTGACCCCTGACCCTTGACCCCAGACCCCTGACCCCTAACCATGACCCCTGACCCCTGACCCCTAACCATGACCCCTGACCCTGACCCTGATACCTGACCCCTAACCATGACCCTGACCCCTGACCCCTGACCCCTGAGTCCTGATCCCTAACTCTGACCCCTGACCCCCTGACCCCCTGACCCCTGACCCCTAACCATGACCCCATTCCCTGACCGCTGACCCCTAACCATGACCCCATTCCCTGACCCTGACCCCGACCCCTAACCATGACCCCTGACCCCTGACCCCTAACCATGACCCCATTCCCTGACCCTGACCCCGACCACTAACCATGACGCTGACCCTTGACCACTGACCTCTGACCCCTACTAATGACCCCTGACCATGACCCATGACCATGACACCTGACCTTTGACCCCTGACCCCTGACCCTGACCCCTGATCCCTAACCCTGACCCCTGACCCCTGACCCCTGACCCCCTGACCCCTGACCCCTAACCATGAACCTTGACCCTGAGCCTGACCGCTGACCCCTAACAATGACCCCATTCCGTGACCCTGACCCCTGACCCCTAACCATGACCCTGACCCCTGACCCCTGACCCTGACCCCTGACCACTAACCATGACCCAATTCCCTGACCCCTGACCCCTAACCATTCCCTGACCCCTGACCCCTGACCCTGACCCCTGACCCCTAACCATGACCCCTGACCCTGACCCCTAACCATGAACCTGACCCCCTGACTCCTGACCTCCTGACCCCTGATCCCCTGACCCCTGACCCTTGACCCCAGACCCCTGACCCCTAACCATGACCCCTGACCCCTGACCCCTAACCATGACCCCAGACCCTGACCCCTGACCCCTAACCATGACCCTGACCCCATACCCCCGACCCCTGACCCCCTGACCCCTGACCCCTAACCATGACCCCTGAGCCTGAGCCTGACCGCTGACCCCTAACCATGACCCCATTCCCTGACCCCGACCCCTGACCCCTAACCACGACCCTGACCCTTGACCCCTGATGCCTGACCCCTATTAATGACCCCTGACCCATGACAATGACCCCTGACGCCTGACCCCTGACCCCTGACTCCTGATCCCTGACTCTGACCCCTGACCCCTGACCCCTGATCCCTGACTCTGACCCCTGACCCCTGACTCCTGATCCCTAACCCTAACCCCTAACCCCTGATGCCTGATGCCTGACCCCTGACCCCTGACCCCTAACCATCACCCCTGACCCCTGACACCTGACCCTTGACCCCTGACCCCTGACCCCTGACCCCTAACCATGACCCCTGACCATGACCCCTGACAGTGACTCTGACCCCTGACCGCTAACCATGACCCCTGACTCCTGACCCCTGACCCCTAACCCCTAACCATGACCCCTGACCCCTGACCCCTAACAATGACCCCTGACCCCTGACCCCTGACCCCTAACCCTGACCCCTGACCTTTGACCCCTCACCCTGCCCCCTGATCCCTAACCCTGACTCCTGACCCCTGACCACCGACCCCTGACTCTGACCCCTGACCCCTGACCCCTGACCCCTGATCCCTAACCCTGACCCCACACCCCCTGATCCCTGACCCCAGACCCCTGACTCTATCCCTGACGCCTGACCCTTGACCCCTGACCCCTAGCCATGACCCCTGACCCCCTGACCTCCTGACCCCTGACCCCTAACCATGACCCCTGACCCCTAACAATGACCCCTGACCCCTGACCTTTGACCCCTGACTTTGACCCCTGACCCTGCCCCCTAATCCCTAACCCTAACCCCTGACCACTGACCCCTGACCCCTGACTCTGACCCCTGACCCCTAACCCCTGACCTCTGACCACTCACCCCAGACCCCTGACCCTGACCCTGATCCCTGATCCCTGACCCCTAACCATGACCCTGACCCCTGACCCCTAAACATGACCCCTGACCCAGACCCTGACCCCTGACCCCTAACCATGACCCCAGACCCTGACCCCTGACCCCTAACCATGACCCTGACCCCCTGACCCCTGACCCCGACCCCTGACCATGACGCTGACCCTTGACCACTGACCCCTGACCCCTACTAATGACCCCTGACCATGACCCATGACCATGACCCCTGAACTTTGACCCCTGACCCCTGACCCTGACCCCTGATCCCTAACCCTGACCCCTGACCCCTGACCCCCTGACCCCTGACCCCCTGACCCCTGGCCCCTAACCATGACCCCTGAGCCTGAGCCTGACCGCTGACCCCTAACCATGACCCCATTCCCTGACCCCTGACCCCTAACCACAACCCTGACCCTTGACCCCTGACCCCTGACCCCTATTAATGACCCCTGACCCATGACAATGACCCCTGACCTTTGACCCCTGACCCCTGACCCCTGATCCCTGACTCTGACCCCCGACCACTCACCCCAGACAGCTGACCCCTGATCCCTGACCCTGACCCCAAACCATGACCCTGACCCCTGACCCCTAACCATGACCCCTGACCCCTGACCCCTGACCCTGACCCCTGACCACTAACCATGACCCAATTCCCTGACCCCTGACCCCTAACCATTCCCTGACCCCTGACCCCTGACCCCTGACCCTGACACCTGACCCCTAACCATGACCCCTGACCCTGACCCCTAACCATGAACCTGACCCCCTGACTCCTGACCTCCTGACCCCTGATCCCCTGACCCCTGACCCTTGACCCCAGACCCCTGACCCCTAACCCCTAACCATGACCCCTAACCCCTGACCCCTAACCATGACCCCAGACCCTGACCCCTGACCCCTAACCATGACCCTGACCCCATACCCCCTGACCCCTGACCCCCTGACCCCTGACCCCTAACCATGACCCCTGAGCCTGAGCCTGACCGCTGACCCGTAACCATGACCCCATTCCCTGACCCCGACCCCTGACCCCTAACCACGACCCTGACCCTTGACCCCTGACCCCTGACCCCTATTAATGACCCCTGACCCATGACAATGACCCCTGACCTTTGACCCCTGACCCCTGACCCCTGACCCCTGACCCCAGACTCCTGACCCCAGACTCCTGATCCCTGACTCTGACCCCTGACCCCTGATCCCTGACTCTGACCCCTGACCCCTGACTCCTGATCCCTAACCCTAACCCCTAACCCCTGATGCCTGATGCCTGACCCCTGACCCCTGACCCCTAACCATCACCCCTGACCCCTGACACCTGACCCTTGACCCCTGACCCCTGACCCCTGACCCCTAACCATGACCCCTGACCATGACCCCTGACAGTGACTCTGATCCCTGACCGCTAACCATGACCCCTGACTCCTGACCCCTGACCACCGACCCCTGAATCTGACCCCTGACCCCTGACCCCTAACCATGACCCCATTCCCTGACGCCTAACCATGACCCTGACCCCTGACCACTCACCCCAGACCATGACCCTTGACCCCTGACCCTTGACCCCTGACCCCTGACCCCTAACCATGACCCCTGACCTTTGACCCCTGACCCTGACCCTGACCCTGACCCCCGACCCCTGACCCCTGACCCCAGACCCCTGACTCTATCCCTGACGCCTGACCCTTGACCCCTGACCCCTAGCCATGACCCCTGACCCCCTGACCTCCTGACCCCTGACCCCTGACCCCTAACCATGACCCCTGACCACTAACAATCACCCCTGACCCCTGACCCCTGACCTTTGACCCCTGACTTTGACCCCTGACCCTGCCCCCTAATCCCTAACCCTGACCCCTGACCACTGACCCCTGACCCCTGACTCTGACCCCTGACCCCTAACCCCTGACCTCTGACCACTCACCCCAGACCCCTGACCCTGACCCTGATCCCTGACCCCTAACCATGACCCTGACCCCTGACCCCTAACCATGACCCCTGACCCAGACCCTGACCCCTGACCCCTAACCATGACCCCAGACCCTGACCCCTGACCCCTAACCATGACACCTGACCCTGACCCCTGACCCTGACCCTGAGCCCTGACCCCTAACCATGACCCTGACCCCTGACCCCTACGCCTGACCCCTGACCCCTGACCCCCTGACCCTCTGACCCCCTGACCCCCTGACACCTGACCCTTGACGCCTGACCCATGACCCCTTACCATGACCCCTTACCTTTGACCCCTGACCCCTGATCCCTAACCCTGACCCCTGACCCCCAACCCCTGAGCCCTGACTCTGACCCCCGACCACTCACCCCAGACAGCTGACCTCTGATCCCTGACCCTGACCCCAAACCATGACCCTGACCCCTGACCCCTAACCATGACCCCTGACCCTGACCCCTAACCATGAACCTGACCCCCTGACTCCTGACCTCCTGACCCCTGATCCCCTGACCCCTGACCCTTGACCCCAGACCCCTGACCGCTAACCATGACCCCTGACCCCTGACCCCTAACCATGACCCCTGACCCTGACCCTGACCCCTGACCCCTAACCATGACCCTGACCCCTGACCCCTGACCCCAGAGTCCTGATCCCTAACTCTGACCCCTGACCCCCTGACCCCCTGACCCCTGACCCCTGACCCCTAACCATGGCCCCTGACCCTGACCGCTGACCCCTAACCATGACCCCATTCCCTGACCCTGACCCCGACCCCTAACCATGACGCTGACCCTTGACCACTGACCCCTAACCATGACTCCTGACCTTTGACCCCTGACCCCTGACCATGACCCCTGAGACCTGACAATGACCCCTGACCCCTGACCCCTGTGCCCTGACCTCTGGCCACTCACCCCGGACCCCTGACCCCTGACCCTGACCCTGACCCCTGACCCTGACCCCTAACCATGAACCTGACCCCCTGACTCCTGACCTCCTGACCCCTGATCCCCTGACCCCTGACCCTTGACCCCAGACCCCTGACCCCTAACCATGACCCCTGACCCCTGACCCCTAACCATGACCCCTGACCCTGACCCTGATACCTGACCCCTAACCATGACCCTGACCCCTGACCCCTGACCCCTGAGTCCTGATCCCTAACTCTGACCCCTGACACCCTGACCCCCTGACCCCTGACCCCTAACCATGACCCCATTCCCTGACCGCTGACCCCTAACCATGACCCCATTCCCTGACCCTGACCCCGACCCCTAACCATGACCCCTGACCCCTGACCCCTAACCATGACCCCATTCCCTGACCCTGACCCCGACCCCTAACCATGACGCTGACCCTTGACCACTGACCTCTGACCCCTACTAATGACCCCTGACCATGACCCATGACCATGACACCTGACCTTTGACCCCTGACCCCTGACCCTGACCCCTGATCCCTAACCCTGACCCCTGACCCCTGACCCCGTGACCCCTGACCCCCTGACCCCTGACCCCTAACCATGACCCCTGATCCTGAGCCTGACCGCTGACCCCTAACAATGACCCCATTCCGTGACCCTGACCCCTGACCCCTAACCATGACCCTGACCCCTGACCCCTGACCCTGACCCCTGACCACTAACCATGACCCAATTCCCTGACCCCTGACCCCTAACCATTCCCTGACCCCTGACCCCTGACCCTGACCCCTGACCCCTAACCATGACCCCTGACCCCTGACCCCTGACCCCTGACCCCTGACCCTGACCCCTGACCCCTAACCATGACCCCTGACCCCTGACCCCTAACCATGACCCTGACCCCATACCCCCTGACCCCATACCACCTGACCCCTGACCCCTAACCATGACCCCTGAGCCTGAGCCTGACCGCTGACCCCTAACCATGACCCCATTCCCTGACCCTGACCCCTGACCCCTAACCACGACCCTGACCCTTGACCCCTGATGCCTGACCCCTATTAATGACCCCTGACCCATGACAATGACCCCTGACCTTTGACCCCTGACCCCTGACCCCTGACCCCTGACTCCTGATCCCTGACTCTGACCCCTGACCCCTGATCCCTGACTCTGACCCCTGACCCCTGACTCCTGATCCCTAACCCTAACCCCTAACCCCTGATGCCTGATGCCTGACCCCTGACCCCTGACCCCTAACCATCACCCCTGACCCCTGACACCTGACCCTTGACCCCTGACCCCTGACCCCTGACCCCTAACCATGACCCCTGACCATGACCCCTGACAGTGACTCTGACCCCTGACCGCTAACCATGACCCCTGACTCCTGACCCCTGAGCACCAACCCCTGACTCTGACCCCTGACCCCTGATCCCTAACCCTGACCCCTGACCCCCTGATCCCTGACCCCTGATCCCAGACCCCTGACTCTATCCCTGACCCCTGACCCTTGACCCCTAACAATGACCCCTGACCCCTGACCTTTGACCCCTGACCTTTGACCCCTGACCCTGCCCCCTAATCCCTAACCCTGACCCCTGACCACTGACCCCTGCCCCTGACTCTGACCCCTGACCCCTGACCTCTGACCACTCACCCCAGACCCCTGACCCTGACCCTGATCCCTGACCCCTAACCATGACCCTGACCCCTGACCCCTAACCATGACCCCTGACCCAGACCCTGACCCCTGACCCCTAACCATGACCCCAGACCCTGACCCCTGACCCCTAACCATGACCCTGACCCCCTGACCCCTGACCCCTGACCCCTAACCATGACACCTGACCCTGACCCCTGACCCTGACCCCGACCCCTAACCATGACGCTGACCCTTGACCACTGACCCCTGACCCCTACTAATGACCCCTGACCATGACCCATGACCATGACCCCTGAACTTTGACCCCTGACCCCTGACCCTGACCCCTGATCCCTAACCCTGACCCCTGACCCCTGACCCCCTGACCCCTGACCCCCTGACCCCTGACCCCTAACCATGACCCCTGACCCTGAGCCTGACCGCTGACCCCTAACCATGACCCCATTCCCTGACCCCTGACCCCTAACCACGACCCTGACCCTTGACCCCTGACCCCTGACCCCTATTAATGACCCCTGACCCATGACAATGACCCCTGACCTTTGACCCCCTGATCCCTGACCCCTGACCCCTGACCCCTGACCCCTGATCCCTGACTCTGACCCCCGACCACTCACCCCAGACAGCTGACCCCTGATCCCTGACCCTGACCCCAAACCATGACCCCGACCCCTGACCCCTAACCATGACCCCTGACCCCTGACCCTGACCCCTGACCACTAACCATGACCCAATTCCCTGACCCCTGACCCCTAACCATTCCCTGACCCCTGACCCCTGACCCTGACCCCTGACCCCTAACCATGACCCCTGACCCTGACCCCTAACCATGAACCTGACCCCCTGACTCCTGACCTCCTGACCCCTGATCCCCTGACCCCTGACCCTTGACCCCAGACCCCTGACCCCTAACCCCTAACCATGACCCCTAACCCCTGACCCCTAACCATGACCCCAGACCCTGACCCCTGACCCCTAACCATGACCCTGACCCCATACCCCCTGACCCCTGACCCCCTGACCCCTGACCCCTAACCATGACCCCTGAGCCTGAGCCTGACCGCTGACCCCTAACCATGACCCCATTCCCTGACCCCGACCCCTGACCCCTAACCACGACCCTGACCCTTGACCCCTGACCCCTGACCCCTATTAATGACCCCTGACCCATGACAATGACCCCTGACCTTTGACCCCTGACCCCTGACCCCTGACCCCTGACCCCAGACTCCTGATCCCTGACTCTGACCCCTGACCCCTGACTCCTGATCCCTAACCCTAACCCCTAACCCCTGATGCCTGATGCCTGACCCCTGACCCCTGACCCCTAACCATCACCCCTGACCCCTGACACCTGACCCTTGACCCCTGACCCCTGACCCCTGACCCCTAACCATGACCCCTGACCATGACCCCTGACAGTGACTCTGATCCCTGACCGCTAACCATGACCCCTGACTCCTGACCCCTGACCACCGACCCCTGAATCTGACCCCTGACCCCTGACCCCTAACCATGACCCCATTCCCTGACGCCTAACCATGACCCTGACCCCTGACCACTCACCCCAGACCATGACCCTTGACCCCTGACCCTTGACCCCTGACCCCTGACCCCTAACCATGACCCCTGACCTTTGACCCCTGACCCTGACCCTGACCCCCGACCCCTGACCCCTGATCCCTAACCCTGACCCCTGACCCCCTGATCCCTGACCCCTGACCCCAGACCCCTGACTCTATCCCTGACGCCTGACCCTTGACCCCTGACCCCTAGCCATGACCCCTGACCCCCTGACCTCCTGACCCCTGACCCCTGACTCCTAACCATGACCCCTGACCTCTAACAATGACCCCTGACCCCTGACCCCTGACCTTTGACCCCTGACTTTGACCCCTGACCCTGCCCCCTAATCCCTAACCCTGACCCCTGACCACTCACCCCAGACAGCTGACCCCTGATCCCTGACCCTGACCCCAAACCATGACCCCTGACCTCTGTCCCTGACCCCTGACCACTAACCATGACCCAATTCCCTGACCCCTGACCCCTAACCATTCCCTGACCCCTGACCCCTGACCCCTGACCCCTAACCATGACCCCTGACCCTGACCCCTAACCATGAACCTGACCCCCTGACTCCTGACCTCCTGACCCCTGATCCCCTGACCCCTGACCCTTGACCCCTGACCCCTGACCCCTATTAATGACCCCTGACCCATGACAATGACCCCTGACCTTTGACCCCCTGATCCCTGACCCCTGACCCCTGACCCCTGACCCCTGATCCCTGACTCTGACCCCCGACCACTCACCCCAGACAGCTGACCCCTGATCCCTGACCCTGACCCCAAACCATGACCCCGACCCCTGACCCCTAACCATGACCCCTGACCCCTGACCCTGACCCCTGACCACTAACCATGACCCAATTCCCTGACCCCTGACCCCTAACCATTCCCTGACCCCTGACCCCTGACCCTGACCCCTGACCCCTAACCATGACCCCTGACCCTGACCCCTAACCATGAACCTGACCCCCTGACTCCTGACCTCCTGACCCCTGATCCCCTGACCCCTAACCATGACCCCAGACCCTGACCCCTGACCCCTAACCATGACCCTGACCCCATACCCCCTGACCCCTGACCCCCTGACCCCTGACCCCTAACCATGACCCCTGAGCCTGAGCCTGACCGCTGACCCCTAACCATGACCCCATTCCCTGACCCCGACCCCTGACCCCTAACCACGACCCTGAGCCTTGACCCCTGACCCCTGACCCCTATTAATGACCCCTGACCCATGACAATGACCCCTGACCTTTGACCCCTGACCCCTGACCCCTGACCCCAGACTCCTGATCCCTGACTCTGACCCCTGACCCCTGATCCCTGACTCTGACCCCTGACCCCTGACTCCTGATCCCTAACCCTAACCCCTAACCCCTGATGCCTGATGCCTGACCCCTGACCCCTGACCCCTAACCATCACCCCTGACCCCTGACACCTGACCCTTGACCCCTGACCCCTGACCCCTGACCCCTAACCATGACCCCTGACCATGACCCCTGACAGTGACTCTGATCCCTGACCGCTAACCATGACCCCTGACTCCTGACCCCTGACCACCGACCCCTGAATCTGACCCCTGACCCCTGACCCCTAACCATGACCCCATTCCCTGACGCCTAACCATGACCCTGACCCCTGACCACTCACCCCAGACCATGACCCTTGACCCCTGACCCTTGACCCCTGACCCCTGACCCCTAACCATGACCCCTGACCTTTGACCCCTGACCCTGACCCTGACCCTGACCCCCGACCCCTGACCCCTGACCCCAGACCCCTGACTCTATCCCTGACGCCTGACCCTTGACCCCTGACCCCTAGCCATGACCCCTGACCCCTGACCTCCTGAACCCTGACCCCTGTCCCCTAACCATGACCCCTGACCACTAACAATGACCCCTGACCCCTGACCCCTGACCTTTGACCCCTGACTTTGACCCCTGACCCTGCCCCCTAATCCCTAACCCTGACCCCTGACCACTGACCCCTGACCCCTGACTCTGACCCCTGACCCCTAACCCCTGACCTCTGACCACTCACCCCAGACCCCTGACCCTGACCCTGATCCCTGACCCCTAACCATGACCCTGACCCCTGACCCCTAACCATGACCCCTGACCCAGACCCTGACCCCTGACCCCTAACCATGACCCCAGACCCTGACCCCTGACCCCTAACCATGACACCTGACCCTGACCCCTGACCCTGACCCTGACCCCTGACCCCTAACCATGACCCTGACCCCTGACCCCTATGCCTGACCCCTGACCCCTGACCCCCTGACCCTCTGACCCCCTGACCCCCTGACACCTGACCCTTGACGCCTGACCCATGACCCCTTACCATGACCCCTTACCTTTGACCCCTGACCCCTGATCCCTAACCCTGACCCCTGACCCCCGACCCCTGAGCCCTGGCTCTGACCCCCGACCACTCACCCCAGACAGCTGACCTCTGATCCCTGACCCTGACCCCAAACCATGACCCTGACCCCTGACCCCTAACCATGACCCCTGACCCTGACCCCTAACCATGAACCTGACCCCCTGACTCCTGACCTCCTGACCCCTGATCCCCTGACCCCTGACCCTTGACCCCAGACCCCTGACCCCTAACCATGACCCCTGACCCCTGACCCCTAACCATGACCCCTGACCCTGACCCTGACCCCTGACCCCTAACCATGACCCTGACCCCTGACCCCTGACCCCAGAGTCCTGATCCCTAACTCTGACCCCTGACCCCCTGACCCCCTGACCCCTGACCCCTGACCCCTAGCCATGGCCCCTGACCCTGACCGCTGACCCCTAACCATGACCCCATTCCCTGACCCTGACCCCGACCCCTAACCATGACGCTGACCCTTGACCACTGACCCCTAACCATGACTCCTGACCTTTGACCCCTGACCCCTGACCATGACCCCTGAGACCTGACAATGACCCCTGACCCCTGACCCCTGTGCCCTGACCTCTGGCCACTCACCCCGGACCCCTGACCCCTGACCCTGACCCTGATCCCTGACCCTGACCCCTAACCATGAACCTGACCCCCTGACTCCTGACCTCCTGACCCCTGATCCCCTGACCCCTGACCCTTGACCCCAGACCCCTGACCCCTAACCATGACCCCTGACCCCTGACCCCTAACCATGACCCCTGACCCTGACCCTGATACCTGACCCCTAACCATGACCCTGACCCCTGACCCCTGACCCCTGAGTCCTGATCCCTAACTCTGACCCCTGACCCCCTGACCCCCTGACCGCTGACCCCTAACCATGACCCCATTCCCTGACCCTGACCCCGACCCCTAACCATGACGCTGACCCTTGACCACTGACCCCTAACCATGACTCCTGACCTTTGACCCCTGACCCCTGACCCTGACCCCTGATCCCTAACCCTGACCCCTGACCCCTGACCCCCTGACCCCTGACCCCCTGACCCCTGACCCCTAACCATGACCCCTGACCCTGAGCCTGACCGCTGACCCCTAACAATGACCCCATTCCGTGACCCTGACCCCTGACCCCTAACCATGACCCTGACCCCTGACCCCTGACCCTGACCCCTGACCACTAACCATGACCCAATTCCCTGACCCCTGACCCCTAACCATTCCCTGACCCCTGACCCCTGACCCTGACCCCTGACCCCTAACCATGACCCCTGACCCTGACCCCTAACCATGAACCTGACCCCCTGACTCCTGACCTCCTGACCCCTGATCCCCTGACCCCTGACCCTTGACCCCAGACCCCTGACCCCTAACCATGACCCCTGACCCCTGACCCCTGACCCCTGACCCCTGACCCTGACCCCTGACCCCTAACCATGACCCCTGACCCCTGACCCCTAACCATGACCCCATTCCCTGACGCCTAACCATGACCCTGACCCCTGACCACTCACCCCAGACCATGACCCTTGACCCCTGACCCTTGACCCCTGACCCCTGACCCCTAACCATGACCCCTGACCTTTGACCCCTGACCCTGACCCTGACCCTGACCCCCAACCCCTGACCCCTGACCCCAGACCCCTGACTCTATCCCTGACGCCTGACCCTTGACCCCTGACCCCTAGCCATGACCCCTGACCCCCTGACCTCCTGAACCCTGACCCCTGTCCCCTAACCATGACCCCTGACCACTAACAATGACCCCTGACCCCTGACCCCTGACCTTTGACCCCTGACTTTGACCCCTGACCCTGCCCCCTAATCCCTAACCCTGACCCCTGACCACTGACCCCTGACCCCTGACTCTGACCCCTGACCCCTAACCCCTGACCTCTGACCACTCACCCCAGACCCCTGACCCTGACCCTGATCCCTGACCCCTAACCATGACCCTGACCCCTGACCCCTAACCATGACCCCTGACCCAGACCCTGACCCCTGACCCCTAACCATGACCCCAGACCCTGACCCCTGACCCCTAACCATGACACCTGACCCTGACCCCTGACCCTGACCCCTAACCATGAACCTGACCCCCTGACTCCTGACCTCCTGACCCCTGATCCCCTGACCCCTGACCCTTGACCCCAGACCCCTGACCCCTAACCCCTAACCATGACCCCTAACCCCTGACCCCTAACCATGACCCCAGACCCTGACCCCTGACCCCTAACCATGACCCTGACCCCATACCCCCTGACCCCTGACCCCCTGACCCCTGACCCCTAACCATGACCCCTGAGCCTGAGCCTGACCGCTGACCCCTAACCATGACCCCATTCCCTGACCCCGACCCCTGACCCCTAACCACGACCCTGACCCTTGACCCCTGACCCCTGACCCCTATTAATGACCCCTGACCCATGACAATGACCCCTGACCTTTGACCTCTGACCCCTGACCCCTGACCCCTGACCCCAGACTCCTGATCCCTGACTCTGACCCCTGACCCCTGATCCCTGACTCTGACCCCTGACCCCTGACTCCTGATCCCTAACCCTAACCCCTAACCCCTGATGCCTGATGCCTGACCCCTGACCCCTGACCCCTAACCATCACCCCTGACCCCTGACACCTGACCCTTGACCCCTGACCCCTGACCCCTGACCCCTAACCATGACCCCTGACCATGACCCCTGACAGTGACTCTGACCCCTGACCGCTAACCATGACCCCTGACTCCTGACCCCTGACCACCGACCCCTGACTCTGACCCCTGACCCCTGACCCCTAACCATGACCCCATTCCCTGACGCCTAACCATGACCCTGACCCCTGACCACTCACCCCAGACCATGACCCTTGACCCCTGACCCTTGACCCCTGACCCCTGACCCCTAACCATGACCCCTGACCTTTGATCCCTGACCCTGACCCTGACCCTGACCCCCGACCCCTGACCCCTGATCCCTAACCCTGACCCCTGACCCCCTGATCCCTGACCCCTGACCCCAGACCCCTGACTCTATCCCTGACGCCTGACCCTTGACCCCTGACCCCTAGCCATGACCCCTGACCCCCTGACCTCCTGAACCCTGACCCCTGACCACTAACCATGACCCCTGACCACTAACAATGACCCCTGACCCCTGACCCCTGACCTTTGACCCCTGACTTTGACCCCTGACCCTGCCCCCTAATCCCTAACCCTGACCCCTGACCACTGACCCCTGACCCCTGACTCTGACCCCTGACCCCTAACCCCTGACCTCTGACCACTCACCCCAGACCCCTGACCCTGACCCTGATCCCTGACCCCTAACCATGACCCTGACCCCTGACCCCTAACCATGACCCCTGACCCAGACCCTGACCCCTGACCCCTAACCATGACCCCAGACCCTGACCCCTGACCCCTAACCATGACACCTGACCCTGACCCCTGACCCTGACCCTGACCCCTGACCCCTAACCATGACCCTGACCCCTGACCCCTACGCCTGACCCCTGACCCCTGACCCCCTGACCCTCTGACCCCCTGACCCCCTGACACCTGACCCTTGACGCCTGACCCATGACCCCTTACCATGACCCCTTACCTTTGACCCCTGACCCCTGATCCCTAACCCTGACCCCTGACCCCCGACCCCTGAGCCCTGACTCTGACCCCCGACCACTCACCCCAGACAGCTGACCTCTGATCCCTGACCCTGACCCCAAACCATGACCCTCACCCCTGACCCCTAACCATGACCCCTGACCCTGACCCCTAACCATGAACCTGACCCCCTGACTCCTGACCTCCTGACCCCTGATCCCCTGACCCCTGACCCTTGACCCCAGACCCCTGACCCCTAACCATGACCCCTGACCCCTGACCCCTAACCATGACCCCTGACCCTGACCCTGACCCCTGACCCCTAACCATGACCCTGACCCCTGACCCCTGACCCCAGAGTCCTGATCCCTAACTCTGACCCCTGACCCCCTGACCCCCTGACCCCTGACCCCTGACCCCTAACCATGGCCCCTGACCCTGACCGCTGACCCCTAACCATGACCCCATTCCCTGACCCTGACCCCGACCCCTAACCATGACGCTGACCCTTGACCACTGACCCCTAACCATGACTCCTGACCTTTGACCCCTGACCCCTGACCATGACCCCTGAGACCTGACAATGACCCCTGACCCCTGACCCCTGTGCCCTGACCTCTGGCCACTCACCCCGGACCCCTGACCCCTGACCCTGACCCTGATCCCTGACCCTGACCCCTAACCATGAACCTGACCCCCTGACTCCTGACCTCCTGACCCCTGATCCCCTGACCCCTGACCCTTGACCCCAGACCCCTGACCCCTAACCATGACCCCTGACCCCTGACCCCTAACCATGACCCCTGACCCTGACCCTGATACCTGACCCCTAACCATGACCCTGACCCCTGACCCCTGACCCCTGAGTCCTGATCCCTAACTCTGACCCCTGACCCCCTGACCCCCTGACCCCTGACCCCTAACCATGACCCCATTCCCTGACCGCTGACCCCTAACCATGACCCCATTCCCTGACCCTGACCCCGACCCCTAACCATGACGCTGACCCTTGATCCCTGACCCCTAACCATGACTCCTGACCTTTGACCCCTGACCCCTGACCATGACCCCTGACCCCTACTAATGACCCCTGACCATGACCCATGACCATGACACCTGACCTTTGACCCCTGACCCCTGACCCTGACCCCTGATCCCTAACCCTGACCCCTGACCCCTGACCCCCTGACCCCTGACCCCCTGACCCCTGACCCCTAACCATGACCCCTGACCCTGAGCCTGACCGCTGACCCCTAACAATGACCCCATTCCGTGACCCTGACCCCTGACCCCTAACCATTCCCTGACCCCTGACTCCTGACCCTGACCCCTGACCCCTAACCATGACCCCTGACCCTGACCCCTAACCATGAACCTGACCCCCTGACTCCTGACCTCCTGACCCCTGATCCCCTGACCCCTGACCCTTGACCCCAGACCCCTGACCCCTAACCATGACCCCTGACCCCTGACCCCTAACCATGACCCCAGACCCTGACCCCTGACCCCTAACCATGACCCTGACCCCATACCCCCTGACCCCTGACCCCCTGACCCCTGACCCCTAACCATGACCCCTGAGCCTGAGCCTGACCGCTGACCCCTAACCATGACCCCATTCCCTGACCCCGACCCCTGACCCCTAACCACGACCCTGACCCTTGACCCCTGACGCCTGACCCCTATTAATGACCCCTGACCCATGACAATGACCCCTGACCTTTGACCCCTGACCCCTGACCCCTGACCCCTGACCCCAGACTCCTGATCCCTGACTCTGACCCCTGACCCCTGATCCCTGACTCTGACCCCTGACCCCTGACTCCTGATCCCTAACCCTAACCCCTAACCCCTGATGCCTGATGCCTGACCCCTGACCCCTGACCCCTAACCATCACCCCTGACCCCTGACACCTGACCCTTGACCCCTGACCCCTGACCCCTGACCCCTAACCATGACCCCTGACCATGACCCCTGACAGTGACTCTGATCCCTGACCGCTAACCATGACCCCTGACTCCTGACCCCTGACCACCGACCCCTGAATCTGACCCCTGACCCCTGACCCCTAACCATGACCCCATTCCCTGACGCCTAACCATGACCCTGACCCCTGACCACTCACCCCAGACCATGACCCTTGACCCCTGACCCTTGACCCCTGACCCCTGACCCCTAACCATGACCCCTGACCTTTGACCCCTGACCCTGACCCTGACCCTGACCCCCAACCCCTGACCCCTGACCCCAGACCCCTGACTCTATCCCTGACGCCTGACCCTTGACCCCTGACCCCTAGCCATGACCCCTGACCCCCTGACCTCCTGAACCCTGACCCCTGTCCCCTAACCATGACCCCTGACCACTAACAATGACCCCTGACCCCTGACCCCTGACCTTTGACCCCTGACCTTTGACCCCTGACCCTGCCCCCTAATCCCTAACCCTGACCCCTGACCACTGACCCCTGACCCCTGACTCTGACCCCTGACCCCTAACCCCTGACCTCTGACCACTCACCCCAGACCCCTGACCCTGACCCTGATCCCTGACCCCTAACCATGACCCTGACCCCTGACCCCTAACCATGACCCCTGACCCAGACCCTGACCCCTGACCCCTAACCATGACCCCAGACCCTGACCCCTGACCCCTAACCATGACACCTGACCCTGACCCCTGACCCTGACCCTGACCCCTGACCCCTAACCATGACCCTGACCCCTGACCCCTACGCCTGACCCCTGACCCCTGACCCCCTGACCCTCTGACCCCCTGACCCCCTGACACCTGACCCTTGACGCCTGACCCATGACCCCTTACCATGACCCCTTACCTTTGACCCCTGACCCCTGATCCCTAACCCTGACCCCTGACCCCCGACCCCTGAGCCCTGACTCTGACCCCCGACCACTCACCCCAGACAGCTGACCTCTGATCCCTGACCCTGACCCCAAACCATGACCCTGACCCCTGACCCCTAACCATGACCCCTGACCCTGACCCCTAACCATGAACCTGACCCCCTGACTCCTGACCTCCTGACCCCTGATCCCCTGACCCCTGACCCTTGACCCCAGACCCCTGACCCCTAACCATGACCCCTGACCCCTGACCCCTAACCATGACCCCTGACCCTGACCCTGACCCCTGACCCCTAACCATGACCCTGACCCCTGATCCCTGACCCCAGAGTCCTGATCCCTAACTCTGACCCCTGACCCCCTGACCCCCTGACCCCTGACCCCTGACCCCTAACCATGGCCCCTGACCCTGACCGCTGACCCCTAACCATGACCCCATTCCCTGACCCTGACCCCGACCCCTAACCATGACGCTGACCCTTGACCACTGACCCCTAACCATGACTCCTGACCTTTGACCCCTGACCCCTGACCATGACCCCTGAGACCTGACAATGACCCCTGACCCCTGACCCCTGTGCCCTGACCTCTGGCCACTCACCCCGGACCCCTGACCCCTGACCCTGACCCTGATCCCTGACCCTGACCCCTAACCATGAACCTGACCCCCTGACTCCTGACCTCCTGACCCCTGATCCCCTGACCCCTGACCCTTGACCCCAGACCCCTGACCCCTAACCATGACCCCTGACCCCTGACCCCTAACCATGACCCCTGACCCTGACCCTGATACCTGACCCCTAACCATGACCCTGACCCCTGACCCCTGACCCCTGAGTCCTGATCCCTAACTCTGACCCCTGACCCCCTGACCCCCTGACCGCTGACCCCTAACCATGACCCCATTCCCTGACCCTGACCCCGACCCCTAACCATGACCCCATTCCCTGACCCTGACCCCGACCCCTAACCATGACGCTGACCCTTGACCACTGACCCCTAACCATGACTCCTGACCTTTGACCCCTGACCCCTGACCATGACCCCTGACCCCTACTAATGACCCCTGACCATGACCCATGACCATGACACCTGACCTTTGACCCCTGACCCCTGACCCTGACCCCTGATCCCTAACCCTGACCCCTGACCCCTGACCCCCTGACCCCTGACCCCCTGACCCCTGACCCCTAACCATGACCCCTGACCCTGAGCCTGACCGCTGACCCCTAACAATGACCCCATTCCGTGACCCTGACCCCTGACCCCTAACCATGACCCTGACCCCTGACCCCTGACCCTGACCCCTGACCACTAACCATGACCCAATTCCCTGACCCCTGACCCCTAACCATTCCCTGACCCCTGACCCCTGACCCTGACCCCTGACCCCTAACCATGACCCCTGACCCTGACCCCTAACCATGAACCTGACCCCCTGACTCCTGACCTCCTGACCCCTGATCCCCTGACCCCTGACCCTTGACCCCAGACCCCTGACCCCTAACCATGACCCCTGACCCCTGACCCCTAACCATGACCCCAGACCCTGACCCCTGACCCCTAACCATGACCCTGACCCCATACCCCCTGACCCCTGACCCCCTGACCCCTGACCCCTAACCATGACCCCTGAGCCTGAGCCTGACCGCTGACCCCTAACCATGAACCCATTCCCTGACCCCGACCCCTGACCCCTAACCACGACCCTGACCCTTGACCCCTGACCCCTGACCCCTATTAATGACCCCTGACCCATGACAATGACCCCTGACCTTTGACCCCTGACCCCTGACCCCTGACTCCTGATCCCTGACTCTGACCCCTGACCCCTGACCCCTGATCCCTGACTCTGACCCCTGACCCCTGACTCCTGATCCCTAACCCTAACCCCTAACCCCTGATGCCTGATGCCTGACCCCTGACCCCTGACCCCTAACCATCACCCCTGACCCCTGACACCTGACCCTTGACCCCTGACCCCTGACCCCTGACCCCTAACCATGACCCCTGACCATGACCCCTGACAGTGACTCTGACCCCTGACCGCTAACCATGACCCCTGACTCCTGACCCCTGACCCCTAACCCCTAACCATGACCCCTGACCCCTGACCCCTAACAATGACCCCTGACCCCTGACCCCTGACCCCTAACCCTGACCCCTGACCTTTGACCCCTCACCCTGCCCCCTGATCCCTAACCCTGACTCCTGACCCCTGACCACCGACCCCTGACTCTGACCCCTGACCCCTGACCCCTGACCCCTGATCCCTAACCCTGACCCCACACCCCCGATCCCTGACCCCAGACCCCTGACTCTATCCCTGACCCCTGACCCTTGACCCCTGACCCCTAGCCATGACCCCTGACCCCCTGACCTCCTGACCCCTGACCCCTAACCATGACCCCTGACCCCTAACAATGACCCCTGACCCCTGACCTTTGACCCCTGACTTTGACCCCTGACCCTGCCCCCTAATCCCTAACCCTGACCCCTGACCACTGACCCCTGACCCCTGACTCTGACCCCTGACCCCTAACCCCTGACCTCTGACCACTCACCCCAGACCCCTGACCCTGACCCTGATCCCTGACCCCTAACCATGACCCTGACCCCTGACCCCTAAACATGACCCCTGACCCAGACCCTGACCCCTGACCCCTAACCATGACCCCAGACCCTGACCCCTGACCCCTAACCATGACCCTGACCCCCTGACCCTTGACCCCTGACCCCTAACCATGACACCTGACCCTGACCCCTGACCCTGACCCTGACCCCTGACCCCTAACCATGACCCTGACACCTGACCCCTACGCCCGACCCCTGACCCCTGACCCCCTGACCCTCTGACCCCCTGACCCCCTGACACCTGACCCTTGACGCCTGACCCATGACCCCTTACCATGACCCCTTACCTTTGACCCCTGACCCCTGATCCCTAACCCTGACCCCTGACCCCCGACCCCTGAGCCCTGACTCTGACCCCCGACCACTCACCCCAGACAGCTGACCTCTGATCCCTGACCCTGACCCCAAACCATGACCCTGACCCCTGACCCCTAACCATGACCCCTGATCCTGACCCCTAACCATGAACCTGACCCCCTGACTCCTGACCTCCTGACCCCTGATTCCCTGACCCTTGACCCCAGACCCCTGACCCCTAACCATGACCCCTGACCCCTGACCCCTAACCATGACCCCTGACCCTGAGCCTGACCGCTGACCCCTAACCATGACCCCATTCCCTGACCCTGACCCCGACCCCTAACCATGACGCTGACCCTTGACCACTGACCCCTAACCATGACTCCTGACCTTTGACCCCTGACCCCTGACCATGACCCCTGACCCCTGACAATGACCCCTGACCCCTGTGCCCTGACCTCTGACCACTCACCCCAGACCCCTGACCCCTGACCCTGACGCTGATCCCTGACCCTGACCCCTAACCATGAACCTGACCCCCTGACTCCTGACCTCCTGACCCCTGATCCCCTGACCCCTGAACCCTGACCCTTGACCCCAGACCCCTGACCCCTAACCATGACTCCTGACCCCTGACCCCTAACCATGACCCCTGACCCTGACCCTGATACCTGACCCCTAACCATGACCCTGACCCCTGACCCCTGACCCCTGAGTCCTGATCCCTAACTCTGACCCCTGACCCCCTGACCCCCTGACCCCTGACCCCTAACCATGACCCCATTCCCTGACCGCTGACCCCTAACCATGACCCCATTCCCTGACCCTGACCCCGACCCCTAACCATGACGCTGACCCTTGACCACTGACCCCTAACCATGACTCCTGACCTTTGACCCCTGACCCCTGACCATGACCCCTGACCCCTACTAATGACCCCTGACCATGACCCATGACCATGACCCCTGACCTTTGACCCCTGACCCCTGACCCTGACCCCTGATCCCTAACCCTGACCCCTGACCCCTGACCCCCTGACCCCTGACCCCCTGACGCCTGACCCCTAACCATGACCCCTGACCCTGAGCCTGACCGCTGACCCCTAACCATGACCCCATTCCCTGACCCTGACCCCTGACCCCTAACCATGACCCTGACCCTTGACCCCTGACCCCTGACCCCTACTAATGAACCCTGTCCTATGAAAATGACCCCTGACCTTTGACCTTTGACCCCTGACCCCTGACCCCTGACCCCTGACCCCTGACCCCTGATCCCTGACTCTGACCCCTGACCCCTGACTCCTGATCCATAACCCTGACCCCTAACCCCTGATGCCTGATGCCTGACCCCTGACCCCTAACCATCACCCCTGACCCCTGACACCTGACCCTTGACCTCTGACCCCTGACCCCTAACCATGACCCCTGACCATGACCCCTGACAGTGACTCTGACCCCTGACCGCTAACCATGACCCCTGACTCCTGACCCCTGACCCCTAACCCCTAACCATGACCCCTGACCCCTGACCCCTAACAATGACCCCTGACCACTGACCCCTGACCCCTGACCCCTAACCCTGACCCCTGACCTTTGACCCCTCACCCTGCCCCCTGATCCCTACCCCTGACTCCTGACCCCTGACCACCGACCCCTGACTCTGACCCCTGACCCCTGACCCCTAACAATGGCCCCATTCCCTTGACCCCTGACCCCTGACTCCTGACCCTGACACCTGACCTTTGACCCCTGACCCTGACCCCTGATCTTTGACCCCTGACCCCGACCCCTGACCCCTGACCCCTGACCCCCTGACCCTTGACCCCTGACCTCCTGACCCCTGACCGTAGACCCCTGACCCCTGACCCCTAACCATGACCCCTGACCTTTGACCCCTGACCCCTGACCCCTGATCCCCGACCCCTGAGTCCTGATCCCAAACCCTGACCCCTGACGCCTGACCCCTGACCCTGACCCCTGACCCCCGACCCCTGAGCCCTGACTCTGACCCCCGACCACTCACCCCAGACAGCTGACCCCTGATCCCTGACCCTGACCCCAAACCATGACCCTGACCCCTGACCCCTAACCATGACGCCTGACCCCTGACCCCTGACCCTGACCCTGACCCCTGTCCACTAACCATGACCCAATTCCCTGACCCCTGACCCCTAACCATTCCCTGACCCCTGACCCCTGACCCCTGACCCTGACCCCTGACCCCTAACCATGACCCCTGACCCTGACCCCTAACCATGAACCTGACCCCCTGACTCCTGACCTCCTGACCCCTGATCCCCTGACCCCTGACCCTTGACCCCAGACCCCTGACCCCTAACCATGACCCCTAACCCCTGACCCCTAACCATGACCCCAGACCCTGACCCCTGACCCCTAACCATGACCCTGACCCCATACCCCCTGACCCCTGACCCCCTGACCCCTGACCCCTAACCATGACCCCTGAGCCTGAGCCTGACCGCTGACCCCTAACCATGACCCCATTCCCTGACCCCGACCCCTGACACCTAACCACGACCCTGACCCTTGACCCCTGACCCCTGACCCCTATTAATGTCCCCTGACCCATGACAATGACCCCTGACCTTTGACCCCTGACCCCTGACCCCTGACCCCTGACCCTTGACCCCAGACTCCTGATCCCTGACTCTGACCCCTGACCCCTGATCCCTGACTCTGACCCCTGACCCCTGACTCCTGATCCCTAACCCTAGCCCCTAACCCCTGATGCCTGATGCCTGACCCCTGACCCCTGACTCCTAACCATCACCCCTGACCCCTGACACCTGACCCTTGACCCCTGACCCCTGACCCCTGACCCCTAACCATGACCCCTGAGCATGACCCCAGACAGTGACTCTGATCCCTGACCGCTAACCATGACCCCTGACTCCTGACCCCTGACCACCGACCCCTGACTCTGACCCCTGACCCCTGACCCCTAACCATGACCCCATTCCCTGACGCCTAACCATGACCCTGACCCCTGACCACTCACCCCAGACCATGACCCTTGACCCCTGACCCTTGACCCCTGACCCCTAACCATGACCCCTGACCTTTGACCCCTGACCCTGACCCTGACCCCCGACCCCTGACCCCTGATCCCTAACCCTGACCCCTGACCCCCTGACCCCTGACCCCAGACCCCTGACTCTATCCCTGACGCCTGACCCTTGACCCCTGACCCCTAGCCATGACCCCTGACCCCCTGACCTCCTGACCCCTGACCCCTGACCCCTAACCATGACCCCTGACCCCTAACAATGACCCCTGACCCTTGACCCCTGACCTTTGACCCCTGACCTTTGACCCCTGACCCTGCCCCCTAATCCCTAACCCTGACCCCTGACCACTGACCCCTGACCCCTGACTCTGACCCCTGACCCCTAACCCCTGACCTCTGACCACTCACCCCAGACCCCTGACCCTGACCCTGATCCCTGACCCCTAACCATGACCCTGACCCCTGACCCCTAACCATGACCCCTGACCCAGACCCTGACCCCTGACCCCTAACCATGACCCCAGACCCTGACCCCTGACCCCTAACCATGACCCTGACCCCCTGACCCCTGACCCCTGACCCCTAACCATGACACCTGACCCTGACCCCTGACCCTGACCCTGACCCCTGACCCCTAACCATGACCCTGACACCTGACCCCTACGCCCGACCCCTGACCCCTGACCCCCTGACCCTCTGACCCCCTGACCCCCTGACACCTGACCCTTGACGCCTGACCCATGACCCCTTCCCATGACCCCTTACCTTTGACCCCTGACCCCTGATCCCTAACCCTGACCCCTGACCCCCGACCCCTGAGCCCTGACTCTGACCCCCGACCACTCACCCCAGACAGCTGACCTCTGATCCCTGACCCTGACCCCAAACCATGACCCTGACCCCTGACCCCTAACCATGACCCCTGACCCTGACCCCTAACCATGAACCTGACCCCCTGACTCCTGACCTCCTGACCCCTGATCCCCTGACCCCTGACCCTTGACCCCAGACCCCGGACCGCTAACCATGACCCCTGACCCCTGACCCCTAACCATGACCCCTGACCCTGACCGCTGACCCCTAACCATGACCCCATTCCCTGACCCTGACCCCGACCCCTAACCATGACGCTGACCCTTGACCACGGACCCCTAACCATGACTCCTGACCTTTGACCCCTGACCCCTGACCATGACCCCTGAGCCCTGACAATGACCCCTGACCCCTGACCCCTGTGCCCTGACCTCTGACAACTCACCCCGGACCCCTGACCCTGACCCTGATCCCTGACCCTGACCTCTAACCATGAACCTGACCCCCTGACTCCTGACCTCCTGACCCCTGATCCCCTGACCCCTGAACCCTGACCCTTGACCCCAGACCCCTGACCCCTAACCATGACTCCTGACCCCTGACCCCTAACCATGACCCCTGACCCTGACCCTGATACCTGACCCCTAACCATGACCCTGACCCCTGACCCCTGACCCCTGAGTCCTGATCCCTAACTCTGACCCCTGACCCCCTGACCCCCTGACCCCTGACCCCTAACCATGACCCCTGAGCCTGAGCCTGACCGCTGACCCCTAACCATGACCCCATTCCCTGACCCTGACCCCGACCCCTAACCATGACGCTGACCCTTGACCACTGACCCCTAACCATGACTCCTGACCTTTGACCCCTGACCCCTGACCATGACCCCTGACCCCTACTAATGACCCCTGACCATGACCCATGACCATGACCCCTGACCTTTGACCCCTGACCCCTGACCCCTGACCCCCTGACCCCTGACCCCTAACCATGACCCCTGACCCTGAGCCTGACCGCTGACCCCTAACCATGACCCCATTCCCTGACCCTGACCCCTGACCCCTAACCATGACCCTGACCCCTGAGCCCTGACCCCTGACCCCTACTAATGACCCCTGACCCATGACAATGACCCCTGACCTTTGACCTTTGACCCCTGACCCCTGACTTCTGACCCCTGACCCCTGACTCCTGATCCCTGACTCTGACCCCTGACCCCTGACTCCTGATCCATAACCCTGACCCCTAACCCCTGATGCCTGATGCCTGACCCCTGACCCCTAACCATCACCCCTGACCCCTGACACCTGACCCTTGACCTCTGAACCCTGACCCTTAACCATGACCCCTGACCATGACCCCTGACAGTGACTTCTGACCCCTGACCCCTGACTCCTGATCCCTGACTCTGACCCCTGACCCCTGACTCCTGATCCATAACCCTGACCCCTAACCCCTGATGCCTGATCCCTGACCCCTGACCCCTAACCATCACCCCTGACCCCTGACACCTGACCCTTGACCTCTGACCCCTGACCCCTAACCATGACCCCTGACCATGACCCCTGACAGTGACTCTGACCCCTGACCGCTAACCATGACCCCTGACTCCTGACCCCTGACCCCTAACCCCTAACCATGACCATGACCCCTGACCCCTAACAATGACCCCTGACCCCTGACCCCTAACCCTGACCCCTGACCTTTGACCCCTCACCCTGCCCCCTGATCCCTAACCCTGACTCCTGACCCCTGACCACCGACCCCTGACTCTGACCCCTGACCCCTGACCCCTAACCATGGCCCCATTCCCTTGACCCCTGACCCCTGACTCCTGACCCTGACATCTGACCCCTGACACCTGACCTTTGACCCCTGACCCTGACCCCTGATCTTTGACCCCTGACCCCCGACCCCTGACCCCTGACCCCTGACGCCTGACGCCTGACCCCTGACCCCTGACCCTTGACCCCTGACCTCCTGACCCCTGACCCTAGACCCCTGACCCCTGACCCCTAACCATGACCCCTTACCTTTGACCCCTGACCCCTGACCCCTGATCCCCGACCCCTGAGTCCTGATCCCAAACCCTGACCCCTGACCCCTGACCCTGACCCCTGACCCCTGACCCTGACCCCTGACCCCCAACCCCTGAGCCCTGACTCTGACCCCCGACCACTCACCCCAGACAGCTGACCCCTGATCCCTGACCCTGACCCCAAACCATGACCCTGACCCCTGACCCCTAACCATGACCCCTGACCCCTGACCCCTGACCCTGACCCCTGTCCACTAACCATGACCCAATTCCCTGACCCCTGACCCCTAACCATTCCCTGACCCCTGACCCCTGACCCCTGACCCTGACCCCTGACCCCTAACCATGACCCCTGACCCTGACCCCTAACCATGAACCTGACCCCCTGACTCCTGACCTCCTGACCCCTGATCCCCTGACCCCTGACCCTTGACCCCAGACCCCTGACCCCTAACCATGACCCCTGACCCCTGACTCCTAACCATGACCCCAGACCCTGACCCCTGACCCCTAACCATGACCCTGACCCCATACCCCCTGACCCCGGACCCCCTGACCCCTGACCCCTAACCATGACCCCTGAGCCTGAGCCTGACCGCTGACCCCTAACCATGACCCCATTCCCTGACCCCTGACCCCTAACCACGACCCTGACTCTTGACCCCTGACCCCTGACCCCTAACCATGACCCCTGACCCATGACAATGACCCCTGACCTTTGACCCCCTGACCACTGACCCCTGACCCCTGACCCCTGACCCCTGATCCCTGACTCTGACCCCCGACCACTCACCCCAGACAGCTGACCCCTGATCCCTGACCCTGACCCCAAACCATGACCCTGACCCCTGACCCCTAACCATGACCCCTGACCCCTGACCCCTGACCCTGACCCCTGACCACTAACCATGACCCAATTCCCTGACCCCTGACCCCTAACCATTCCCTGACCCCTGACCCCTGACGCCTGACCCTGACCCCTGACCCCTAACCATGACCCCTGACCCTGACCCCTAACCATGAACCTGACCCCCTGACTCCTGACCTCCTGACCCCTGATCCCCTGACCCCTGACCCTTGACCCCAGACCCCTGACCCCTAACCATGACCCCTGACCCCTGACCCCTAACCATGACCCCATACCCCCTGACCCCTGACCCCCTGACCCCTGACCCCTAACCATGACCCCTGAGCCTGAGCCTGACCGCTGACCCCTAACCATGACCCCATTCCCTGACCCCGACCCCTGACCCCTAACCACGACCCTGACCCTTGACCCCTGACCCCTGACCCCTATTAATGACCCCTGACCCATGACAATGACCCCTGACCTTTGACCCCTGACCCCTGACCCCTGACCCTTGACCCCAGACTCCTGATCACTGACTCTGACCCCTGAGCCCTGATCCCTGACTCTGACCCCTGACCCCTGACTCCTGATCCCTAACCATCACCCCTGACCCCTGACACCTGACCCTTGACCCCTGACCCCTGACCCCTGACCCCTAACCATGACCCCTGACCATGACCCCTGACAGTGACTCTGATCCCTGACCGCTAACCATGACCCCTGACTCCTGACCCCTGACCACCGACCCCTTACTCTGACCCCTGACCCCTGACCCCTAACCATGACACCATTCCCTGACGCCTAACCATGACCCTGACCCCTGA
Source organism: Passer domesticus (assembly GCF_036417665.1). NCBI lineage: Eukaryota > Metazoa > Chordata > Aves > Passeriformes > Passeridae > Passer > Passer domesticus. The sequence continues at coordinate 459,567 of NW_026990169.1, forward strand.
CCACTCATCCCAGACCATGACCCTTGACCCCTGACCCTTGACCCCTTACCCCTGACCCCTAACCATGACCCCTGACCTTTGACCCCTGACCCTGACCCTGACCCCCGACCCCTGACCCCTGACCCCCTGATCCCTGACCCCTGACCCCAGACCCCTGACTCTATCCCTGACCCCTGACCCTTGACCCCTGACCCCTAGCCATGACCCCTGACCCCCTGACCTCCTGACCCCTGACCCCTGACCCCTAACCATGACCCCTGACCCCTGACCCCTGACCCCTGACCTTTGACCCCTGACCTTTGACCCCTGACCCTGCCCCCTAATCCCTAACCCTGACCCCTGACCACTGACCCCTGACCCCTGACTCTGACCCCTGACCCCTAACCCCTGACCTCTGACCACTCACCCCAGACCCCTGACCCTGACCCTGATCCCTGACCCCTAACCATGACCCTGACCCCTGACCCCTAACCATGACCCCTGACCCAGACCCTGACCCCTGACCCCTAACCATGACCCCAGACCCTGACCCCTGACCCCTAACCATGACCCTGACCCCCTGACCCCTGACCTCTGACCCCTAACCATGACACCTGACCCTGACCCCTGACCCTGACCCTGACCCCTGACCCCTAACCATGACCCTGACCCCTGACCCCTAACCATGGCCCCATTCCCTTGACCCCTGACCCCTGACCCCTGACCCTGACCCCTGATCCCTAACCCTGACCCCTGACCCCTGACCCCCTGACCCCTGACCCCCTGACCCCTGACCCCTAACCATGACCCCTGACCCTGAGCCTGACCGCTGACCCCTAACCATGACCCCATTCCCTGACCCTTGACCCCTGACCCCTGACCCCACTAATGACCCCGACCCATGACAATGACCCCTGACCTTTGACCTTTGACCCCTGACCCCTGACCCCTGACCCCTGACCCCTGACTCCTGATCCCTGACTCTGACCCCTGACCCAGACTCCTGATCCCTAACCCTGACCCCTAACCCCTGATGCCTGATGCCTGACCCCTGATCCCTGACCCCTAACCATCACCCCTGACCCCTGACACCTGACCCTTGACCCCTGAACCCTGACCCCTAACCATGACCCTGACCCCTGACCCCTACGCCTGACCCCTCACCCCTGACCCCCTGACCCTCTGACCCCCTGACCCCCTGACACCTGACCCTTGACGCCTGACCCATGACCCCTTACCATGACCCCTTACCTTTGACCCCTGACCCCTGATCCCTAACCATGACCCCTGACCCCCGAACCCTGAGCCCTGACTCTGACCCCCGACCACTCACCCCAGACAGCTGACCTCTGATCCCTGACCCTGACCCCAAACCATGACCCTGACCCCTGACCCCTAACCATGACCCCTGACCCTGACCCCTAACCATGAACCTGACCCCCTGACTCCTGACCTCCTGACCCCTGATCCCCTGACCCCTGACCCTTGACCCCAGACCCCTGACCCCTAACCATGACCCCTGACCCCTGACCCCTAACCATGACCCCTGACCCTGACCCTGACCCCTGACCCCTAACCATGACCCTGACCCCTGACCCCTGACCCCAGAGTCCTGATCCCTAACTCTGACCCCTGACCCCCTGACCCCCTGACCCCTGACCCCTGACCCCTAACCATGGCCCCTGACCCTGACCGCTGACCCCTAACCATGACCCCATTCCCTGACCATGACCCCGACCCCTAACCATGACGCTGACCCTTGACCACTGACGCCTAACCATGACTCCTGACCTTTGACCCCTGACCCCTGACCATGGCCCCTGAGCCCTGACAATGACCCCTGACCCCTGACCCCTGTGCCCTGACCTCTGACCACTCACCCCAGACCCCTGACCCCTGACCCTGACCCTGATCCCTGACCCTGACCCCTAACCATGAACCTGACCCCCTGACTCCTGACCTCCTGACCCCTGATCCCCTGACCCCTGACCCTTGACCCCAGACCCCTGACCCCTAACCATGACCCCTGACCCCTGACCCCTAACCATGACCCCTGACCCTGACCCTGATACCTGACCCCTAACCATGACCCTGACCCCTGACCCCTGACCCCTGAGTCCTGATCCCTAACTCTGACCCCTGACCCCCTGACCCCCTGACCCCTGACCCCTAACCATGACCCCATTCCCTGACCGCTGACCCCTAACCATGACCCCATTCCCTGACCCTGACCCCGACCCCTAACCATGACGCTGACCCTTGACCACTGACCCCTGACCCCTACTAATGACCCCTGACCATGACCCATGACCATGACCCCTGACCTTTGACCCCTGACCCCTGACCCTGACCCCTGATCCCTAACCCTGACCCCTGACCCCCTGACCCCTGACCCCTGACCCCCTGACCCCTGACACCTAACCATGACCCCTGACCCTGAGCCTGACCGCTGACCCCTAACCATGACCCCATTCCCTGACCCTGACCTCTGACCCCTAACCATGACCCTGACCCTTGACCCCTGACCCCTGACTCCTACTAATGACCCCTGACCCATGACAATGACCCCTGACCTTTGACCTTTGACCCCTGACCCCTGACCCCTGACCCCTGACCCCTGACTCCTGATCCCTGACTCTGACCCCTGACCCCTGACTCCTGATCCCTAACCCTGACCCCTAACCCCTGATGCCGGATGCCTGACCCCTGACCCCTGACCCCTAACCATCACCCCTGACCCCTGACACCTGACCCTTGACCCCTGAACCCTGACCCCTAACCATGACCCCTGACCATGACCCCTGACAGTGACTCTGACCCCTGACCGCTAACCATGACCCCTGACCCCTGACCATGACCCCTGACCCCTGACCCCTAACCATGGCCCCATTCCCTTGACCCCTGACCCCTGACTCCTGACCCTGACACCTGACCCCTGACACCTGACTTTTGACCCTTGACCCTGACCTGTGATCTTTGACCCCGACCCCTGACCCCTGACCCCTGACCCCCTGACCCTTGACCCCTGATCCCCTGACCCCTGACCCTAGACCCCTGACCCCTGACCCCTAACCATGACCCCTTTCCTTTGACCCCCCTGACCCCTGACCCCTGACCCTGACCCCTGACCCCTAACCATGACCCTGACCCCTGACCCCTGACCCCAGAGTCCTGATCCCTAACTCTGACCCCTGACCCCCTGAACCCCTGACCCGTGACCCCTAACCATGGCCCCTGACCCTGACCGCTGACCCCTAACCATGACCCCATTCCCTGACCCTGACCCCGACCCCTAACCATGACGCTGACCCTTGACCACTGACCCCTAACCATGACTCCTGACCTTTGACCCCTGATCCCTAACAATGACCCCTGACCCCTGACCCCTGACCCCTAACCCTGACCCCTGACCTTTGACCCCTCACCCTGCCCCCTGATCCCTAACCCTGACTCCTGACCCCTGACCACCGACCCCTGACTCTGACCCCTGACCCCTGACCCCTAACCATGGCCCCATTCCCTTGACCCCTGACCCCTGACTCCTGACCCTGACACCTGACCCCTGACACCTGACCTTTGACCCCTGACCTTTGACCCCTGATCTTTGACCCCTGACCCCTGACCCCGACCCCTGACCCCTGACCCCTAACCATGACCCCTTACCTTTGACCCCTGACCCCTGACCCCTGATCCCCGACCCCTGAGTCCTGATCCCAAACCCTGACCCCTGACCCCTGACCCTGACCCCTGACCCCTGACCCTGACCCCTGACCCCCGACCCCTGAGCCCTGACTCTGACCCCCGACCACTCACCCCAGACAGCTGACCCCTGATCCCTGACCCTGACCCCAAACCATGACCCTGACCCCTGACCCCTAACCATGACCCCTGACCCCTGACCCCTGACCCTGACCCTGACCCCTGTCCAGTAACCATGACCCAATTCCCTGACCCCTGACCCCTAACCATTCCCTGACCCCTGACCCCTGACCCCTGACCCTGACCCCTGACCCCTAACCATGACCCCTGACCCTGACCCCTAACCATGAACCTGACCCCCTGACTCCTGACCTCCTGACCCCTGATCCCCTGACCCCTGACCCTTGACCCCAGACCCCTGACCCCTAACCATGACCCCTGACCCCTGACCCCTAACCATGACCCCAGACCCTGATCCCTGACCCCTAACCATGACCATGACCCCATACCCCCTGACCCCTGACCCCCTGACCCCTAACCATGACCCCTGACCCTGAGCCTGACCGCTGACCCCTAACCATGACCCCATTCCCTGACCCCTGACCCCTAACCACGACCCTGACCCTTGACCCCTGACCCCTGACCCCTATTAATGACCCCTGACCCATGACAATGACCCCTGACCTTTGACCCCTGACCCCTGACCCCTGACCCCTAACCATGACCACTAACCATGACCCAATTCCCTGACCCCTGACCCCTAACCATTCCCTGACCCCTGACCCCTGACCCCTGACCCTGACCCCTGACCCCTAACCATGACCCCTGACCCTGACCCCTAACCATGAACCTGACCCCCTGACTCCTGACCTCCTGACCCCTGATCCCCTGACCCCTGACCCTTGACCCCAGACCCCTGACCCCTAACCCCTAACCATGACCCCTAACCCCTGACCCCTAACCATTCCCTGACCCCTGACCCCTGACCCCTGACCCCTGACCCTGACCCCTGACCCCTAACCATCACCCCTGACCCTGACCCCTAACCATGAACCTGACCCCCTGACTCCTGACCTCCTGACCCCTGATCCCCTGACCCCTGACCCTTGACCCCTGACCCCTGACCCCTAACCATGACCCTGACACCATACCCCCTGACCCCTGACCCCCTGACCCCTGACCCCTAACCATGACCCCTGAGCCTGAGCCTGACCGCTGACCCCTAACCATGACCCCATTCCCTGACCCCGACCCCTGACCCCTAACCACGACCCTGACCCTTGACCCCTGACCCCTGACCCCTATTAATGTCCCCTGACTTAGGACAATGACCCCTGACCTTTGACCCCTGACCCCTGACCCCTGACCCCTGACTCCTGATCCCTGACTCTGACCCCTGACCCCTGATCCCTGACTCTGACCCCTGACCCCTGACTCCTGATCCCTAACCCTGACCCCTAACCCCTGATGCCTGATGCCTGACCCCGGACCCCTGACCCCTAACCATCACCCCTGACCCCTGACACCTGACCCTTGACCCCTGACCCCTGACCCCTGACCCCTAACCATGACCCCTGACCATGACCACTGACAGTGACTCTGACCCCTGACCCCTAACCATGACCCCTGACCCTGACCCCTAACCATGAACCTGACCCCCTCACTCCTGACCTCCTGACCCCTGATCCCCTGACCCCTGACCCTTGACCCCTGACCCCTGACCCCTAACCATGACCCTGACCCCATACCCCCTGACCCCTGACCCCCTGACCCCTGACCCCTAACCATGACCCCTGAGCCTGAGCCTGACCGCTGACCCCTAACCATGACCCCATTCCCTGACCCCGACCCCTGACCCCTAACCACGACCCTGACCCTTGACCCCTGATGCCTGACCCCTATTAATGACCCCTGACCCATGACAATGACCCCTGACCTTTGACCCCTGACCACTGACCCTTGACCCCTGACCCCTGACCCCTGACCCCTAACCATGACCCCTGACCATGACCCCTGACAGTGACTCTGACCCCTGACCGCTAACCATGACCCCTGACTCCTGACCCCTGACCACCAACCCCTGACTCTGACCCCTGACCCCTGATCCCTAACCCTGACCCCTGACCCCCTGATCCCTGACCCCTGATCCCAGACCCCTGACTCTATCCCTGACCCCTGACCCTTGACCCCTGACCCCTAGCCATGACCCCTGACCCCCTGACCTCCTGACCCCTGACCCCTGACCCCTAACAATGACCCCTGACCCCTGACCTTTGACCCCTGACCTTTGACCCCTGACCCTGCCCCCTAATCCCTAACCCTGACCCCTAACCATGACCCCATTCCCTGACCCTGACCCCTGACCCCTAACAATGACCCTGACCTTGACCCCTGACCCCTGACCCCTACTAATGACCCCGACCTATGACAATGACCCCTGACCTTTGACCTTTGACCCCTGACCCATGACCCCTGACCCCTGACCCCTGACCCCTGACCCAGACCCCTGATCCCTAACCCTGACCCCTAACCCCTGATGCCTGATGCCTGACCCCTGATCCCTGACCCCTAACCATCACCCCTGACCCCTGACACCTGACCCTTGACCCCTGAACCCTGACCCCTAACCATGACCCTGACCCCTGACCCCTACGCCTGACCCCTGACCCCTGACCCCCTGACCCTCTGACCCCCTGACCCCCTGACACCTGACCCTTGAAGCCTGACCCATGACCCCTTACCATGACCCCTTACCTTTGACCCCTGACCCCTGATCCCTAACCCTGACCCCTGACCCCCGAACCCTGAGCCCTGACTCTGACCCCCGACCACTCACCCCAGACAGCTGACCTCTGATCCCTGACCCTGACCCCAAACCATGACCCTGACCCCTGACCCCTAACCATGACCCCTGACCCTGACCCCTAACCATGAACCTGACCCCCTGACTCCTGACCTCCTGACCCCTGATCCCCTGACCCCTGACCCTTGACCCCAGACCCCTGACCCCTAACCATGACCCCTGACCCCTGACCCCTAACCATGACCCCTGACCCTGACCCTGACCCCTGACCCCTAACCATGAGCCTGACCCCTGACCCCTGACCCCAGAGTCCTGATCCCTAACTCTGACCCCTGACCCCCTGACCCCCTGACCCCTGACCCCTGACCCCTAACCATGGCCCCTGACCCTGACCGCTGACCCCTAACCATGACCCCATTCCCTGACCCTGACCCCGACCCCTAACCATGACGCTGACCCTTGACCACTGACCCCCGACCCCTACTAATGACCCCTGACCATGACCCATGACCATGACCCCTGACCTTTGACCCCTGACCCCTGACCATGACCCCTGATCCCTAACCCTCACCCCTGACCCTGACCCCTGACCCCTGACCCCCTGACCCCTGACCCCTAACCATGACCCCTGACCCTGAGCCTGACCGCTGACCCCTAACCATGACCCCATTCCCTGACCCTGACCCCTGACCCCTAACCATGACCCCTGACCCTGACCCCTAACCATGAACCTGACCCCCTGACTCCTGACCTCCTGACCCCTGATCCCCTGACCCCTGACCCTTGACCCCAGACCCCTGACCCCTAACCATGACCCCTGACCGCTGACCCCTAACCATGACCCCATTCCCTGACCCCTGACCCCTGACCCCTAACCACGACCCTGACCCTTGACCCCTGACCCCTGACCCCTATTAATGACCCCTGACCCATGACAATGACCCCTGACCTTTGACCCCCTGACCCCTGACCCCTGACCCCTGACCCCTGACCCCTGACCCTGACCCCTGACCCCTAACCATCACCCCTGACCCTGACCCCTAACCATGAACCTGACCCCCTCACTCCTGACCTCCTGACCCCTGATCCCCTGACCCCTGACCCTTGACCCCTGACCCCTGACCCCCCACCATGACCCCTGACCCTGAGCCTGACCGCTGACCCCTAACCATGACCCCATTCCCTGACCCCTGACCCCTGACCCCTAACCACGACCCTGACCCTTGACCCCTGACCCCTGACCCCTATTAATGACCCCTGACCCATGACAATGACCCCTGACCTTTGACCCCTGACCCCTGACCCTGACCCCTGATCCCTAACCCTCACCCCTGACACCTGACCCCCTGACCCCTGACCCCCTGACCCCTGACCCCTAACCATGACCCCTGACCCTGAGCCTGACCGCTGACCCCTAACCACGACCCTGACCCTTGACCCCTGACCCCTGACCCCTATTAATGACCCCTGACCCATGACAATGACCCCTGACCTTTGACCCCTGACCCCTGACCCCTGACCCCTGACCCCTGACTCCTGATCCCTGACTCTGACCCCTGACCCCTGATCCCTGACTCTGACCCCTGACCCCTGACTCCTGATCCCTAACCCTAACCCCTAACCCCTGATGCCTGAGGCCTGACCCCTGACCCCTGACCCCTAACCATCACCCCTGACCCCTGACCCCTGACCCTTGACCCCTGACCCCTGACCCCTGACCCCTAACCATGACCCCTGACCATGACCCCTGACAGTGACTCTGATCCCTGACCGCTAACCATGACCCCTGACTCCTGACCCCTGACCACCGACCCCTGAATCTGACCCCTGACCCCTGACCCCTAACCATGACCCCATTCCCTGACGCCTAACCATGACCCTGACCCCTGACCACTCACCCCAGACCATGACCCTTGACCCCTGACCCTTGACCCCTGACCCCTGACCCCTAACCATGACCCCTGACCTTTGACCCCTGACCCTGACCCTGACCCCCGACCCCTGACCCCTGATCCCTAACCCTGACCCCTGACCCCCTGATCCCTGACCCCTGACCCCAGACCCCTGACTCTATCCCTGACGCCTGACCCTTGACCCCTGACCCCTAGCCATGACCCCTGACCCCCTGACCTCCTGACCCCTGACCCCTGACCCCTAACCATGACCCCTGACCACTAACAATGACCCCTGACCCCTGACCCCTGACCTTTGACCCCTGACTTTGACCCCTGACCCTGCCCCCTAATCCCTAACCCTGACCCCTGACCACTCACCCCAGACAGCTGACCCCTGATCCCTGACCCTGACCCCAAACCATGACCCCTGACCTCTGACCCTGACCCCTGACCACTAACCATGACCCAATTCCCTGACCCCTGACCCCTAACCATTCCCTGACCCCTGACCCCTGACCCCTGACCCTGACCCCTGACCCCTAACCATGACCCCTGACCCTGACCCCTAACCATGAACCTGACCCCCTGACTCCTGACCTCCTGACCCCTGATCCCCTGACCCCTGACCCTTGACCCCTGACCCCTAACCCCTAACCATGACCCCTAACCCCTGACCCCTAACCATGACCCCAGACCCTGACCCCTGACCCCTAACCATGACCCTGACCCCATACCCCCTGACCCCTGACCCCCTGACCCCTGACCCCTAACCATGACCCCTGAGCCTGAGCCTGACCGCTGACCCCTAACCATGACCCCATTCCCTGACCCCGACCCCTGACCCCTAACCACGACCCTGACCCTTGACCCCTGACCCCTGACCCCTATTAATGACCCCTGACCCATGACAATGACCCCTGAGCTTTGACCCCTGACCCCTGACCCCTGACCCCTGACCCCAGACTCCTGATCCCTGACTCTGACCCCTGACCCCTGATCCCTGACTCTGACCCCTGACCCCTGACTCCTGATCCCTAACCCTAACCCCTAACCCCTGATGCCTGATGCCTGACCCCTGACCCCTGACCCCTAACCATCACCCCTGACCCCTGACCCCTGACCCTTGACCCCTGACCCCTGACCCCTGACCCCTAACCATGACCCCTGACCATGACCCCTGACAGTGACTCTGACCCCTGACCGCTAACCATGACCCCTGACTCCTGACCCCTGACCACCGACCCCTGACTCTGACCCCTGACCCCTGACCCCTAACCATGACCCCATTCCCTGACGCCTAACCATTACCCTGACCCCTGACCACTCACCCCAGACCATGACCCTTGACCCCTGACCCTTGACCCCTGACCCCTGACCCCTAACCATGACCCCTGACCTTTGACCCCTGACCCTGACCCTGACCCCTAACCCCTGACCCCTGATCCCTAACCCTGACCCCTGACCCCCTGATCCCTGACCCCTGACCCCAGACCCCTGACTCTATCCCTGACGCCTGACCCTTGACCCCTGACCCCTAGCCATGACCCCTGACCCCCTGACCTCCTGACCCCTGACCCCTGACCCCTAACCATGACCCCTGACCACTAACAATGACCCCTGACCCCTGACCTTTGACCCCTGACTCTGACCCCTGACCCTGCCCCCTAATCCCTAACCCTGACCCCTGACCACTCACCCCAGACAGCTGACCCCTGATCCCTGACCCTGACCCCAAACCATGACCCCTGACCCCTGACCCTGACCCCTGACCACTAACCATGACCCAATTCCCTGACCCCTGACCCCTAACCATTCCCTGACCCCTGACCCCTGACCCCTGACCCTGACCCCTGACCCCTAACCATGACCCCTGACCCTGACCCCTAACCATGAACCTGACCCCCTGACTCCTGACCTCCTGACCCCTGATCCCCTGACCCCTGACCCTTGACCCCAGACCCCTGACCCCTAACCCCTAACCATGACCCCTAACCCCTGACCCCTAACCATGACCCCAGACCCTGACCCCTGACCCCTAACCATGACCCTGACCCCATACCCCCTGACCCCTGACCCCCTGACCCCTGACCCCTAACCATGACCCCTGAGCCTGAGCCTGACCGCTGACCCCTAACCATGACCCCATTCCCTGACCCCGACCCCTGACCCCTAACCACGACCCTGACCCTTGACCCCTGACCCCTGACCCCTATTAATGACCCCTGACCCATGACAATGACCCCTGACCTTTGACCTCTGACCCCTGACCCCTGACCCCTGACCCCAGACTCCTGATCCCTGACTCTGACACCTGAGCCCTGATCCCTGACTCTGACCCCTGACCCCTGACTCCTGATCCCTAACCCTAACCCCTAACCCCTGATGCCTGATGCCTGACCCCTGACCCCTGACCCCTAACCATCACCCCTGACCCCTGACACCTGACCCTTGACCCCTGACCCCTGACCCCTGACCCCTAACCATGACCCCTGACCATGACCCCTGACAGTGACTCTGATCCCTGACCGCTAACCATGACCCCTGACTCCTGACCCCTGACCACCGACCCCTGACTCTGACCCCTGACCCCTGACCCCTAACCATGACCCCATTCCCTAGACGCCTAACCATGACCCTGACCCCTGACCACTCACCCCAGACCATGACCCTTGACCCCTGACCCTTGACCCCTGACCCCTAGCCATGACCCCTGACCCCTGACCCCTGACCCCTGACCTTTGACCCCTGACCTTTGACCCCTGACCCTGCCCCCTAATCCCTAACCCTGACCCCTGACCACTGACCCCTGACCCCTGACTCTGACCCCTGACCCCTAACGCCTGACCTCTGACCACTCACCCCAGACCCCTGACCCTGACCCTGATCCCTGACCCCTAACCATGACCCTGACCCCTGACCCCTAACCATGACCCCTGATCCCCTGACCCCTGACCCCTAACCATGACCCTGACCCCCTGACCCCTGACCCCTGACCCCTAACCATGACACCTGACCCTGACCCCTGACCCTGAACCCGACCCCTGACCATGACGCTGACCCTTGACCACTGACCCCTGACCCCTACTAATGACCCCTGACCATGACCCATGACCATGACCCCTGAACTTTGACCCCTGACCCCTGACCCTGACCCCTGATCCCTAAGCCTGACCCCTGACCCCTGACCCCCTGACCTTTGACCCCCTGACCCCTGACCCCTAACCCCATGACCCCTGACCCTGAGCCTGACCGCTGACCCCTAACCATGACCCCATTCCCTGACCCTGACCCCTGACCCCTAACCATGACTCTGACCCCTGACCCCTGACCCCTGACCCCTGACCCCTGACCCCTGACCCCTGACCCCTGACTCCTGATCCCTGACTCTGACCCCTGACCCCTGACTCCTGATCCCTAACCCTGACCCCTAACCCCTGATGCCTGATGCCTGACCCCTGACCCCTGACCCCTAACCATCACCCCTGACCCCTGACACCTGACCCTTGACCCCTGAACCCTGACCCCTAACCATGACCCCTGACCATGACCCCTGACAGTGACTCTGACCCCTGACCGCTAACCATGACCCCTGACTCCTGACCCCTGACCCCTAACCCCTAACCATGACCCCTGACCCCTGACCCCTAACCCTGACCCCTGACCTTTGACCCCTCACCCTGCCCCCTGATCCCTAACCCTGACTCCTGACCCCTGACCACCGACCCCTGACTCTGACCCCTGACCCCTGACCCCTAACCATGGCCCCATTCCCTTGACCCCTGACCTCTGACTCCTGACCCTGACACCTGACCCCTGACACCTGACCTTTGACCCCTGACCTTTGACCCCTGATCTTTGACCCCTGACCCCGACCCCTGACCCCTGACCCCTGACGCCTGACCCCTGACCCCTGACCCACTGACCCTTGACCCCTGACCTCCTGACCCCTGACCCTAGACCCCTGACCCCTGACCCCTAACCATGACCCCTTACCTTTGACCCCTGACCCCTGACCCCTGATCCCCGACCCCTGAGTCCTGATCCCAAACCCTGACCCCTGACCCCTGACCCTGACCCCTGACCCCTGACCCTGACCCCTGACCCCCGACCCCTGAGCCCTGACTCTGACCCCCGACCACTCACCCCAGACAGCTGACCCCTGATCCCTGACCCTGACCCCAAACCATGACCCTGAACCCTGACCCCTAACCATGACCCCTGACCCCTGACCCCTGACCCCTGACCCCTGACCCCTGACCCCTGTCCACTAACCATGACCCAATTCCCTGACCCCTGACCCCTAACCATTCCCTGACCCCTGACCCCTGACCCCTGACCCCTGACGCTGACCCCTAACCATGAACCTGACCCCCTGACTCCTGACCTCCTGACCCCTGATCCCCTGACCCCTGACCCTTGACCCCAGACCCCTGACCCCTAACCATGACCCCTGACCCCTGACCCCTAACCATGACCCCAGACCCTGACCCCTGACCCCTAACCATGACCCTGACCCCATACCCCCTGACCCCTGACCCCCTGACCCCTGACCCCTAACCATGACCCCTGAGCCTGAGCCTGACCGCTGACCCCTAACCATGACCCCATTCCCTGACACCGACCCCTGACCCCTAACCACGACCCTGACCCTTGACCCCTGACCCCTAACCCCTATTAATGACCCCTGACCAATGACAATGACCCCTGACCTTTGACCCCCTGACCACTGACCCCTGACAGCTGACCCCTGCTCCCTGACCCTGACCCCAAACCATGACCCTGACCCCTGACCCCTAACCATGAACCTGACCCCCTGACTCCTGACCTCCTGACCCCTGATCCCCTGACCCCTGACCCTTGACCCCAGACCCCTGACCCCTAACCATGACCCCTAACCCCTGACCCCTAACCATGACCCCAGACCCTGACCCCTGACCCCTAACCATGACCCTGACCCCATACCCCCTGACCCCTGACCCCCTGACCCCTGACCCCTAACCATGACCCCTGAGCCTGAGCCTGACCGCTGACCCCTAACCATGACCCCATTCCCTGACCCCGACCCCTGACCCCTAACCACAACCCTGACCCTTGACCCCTGACCCCTGACCCCTATTAATGACCCCGACACATGACAATGACCCCTGACCTTTGACCCCTGACCCCTGACCCCTGACCCTTGACCCCAGACTCCTGATCCCTGACTCTGACCCCTGACCCCTGATCCCTGACTCTGACCCCTGACCCCTGACTCCTGATCCCTAACCCTAACCCCTAACCCCTGATGCCTGATGCCTGACCCCTGACCCCTGACTCCTAACCATCACCCCTGACCCCTGACACCTGACCCTTGACCCCTGACCCCTGACCCCTGACCCCTAACCATGACCCCTGAGCATGACCCCTGACAGTGACTCTGATCCCTGACCGCTAACCATGACCCCTGACTCCTGACCCCTGACCACCGACCCCTGACTCTGACCCCTGACCCCTGACCCCTAACCATGACCCCATTCCCTGACGCCTAACCATGACCCTGACCCCTGACCACTCACCCCAGACCATGACCCTTGACCCCTGACCCTTGACCCCTGACCCCTAACCATGACCCCTGACCTTTGACCCCTGACCCTGACCCTGACCCCCGACCCCTGACCCCTGATCCCTAACCCTGACCCCTGACCCCCTGACCCCTGACCCCAGACCCCTGACTCTATCCCTGACGCCTGACCCTTGACCCCTGACCCCTAGCCATGACCCCTGACCCCCTGACCTCCTGACCCCTGACCCCTGACCCCTAACCATGACCCCTGACCCCTAACAATGACCCCTGACCCTTGACCCCTGACCTTTGACCCCTGACCTTTGACCCCTGACCCTGCCCCCTAATCCCTAACCCTGACCCCTGACCCCTGACTCTGACCCCTGACCCCTAACCCCTGACCTCTCACCACTCACCCCTGACCCCTGACCCTGACCCTGATCCCTGACCCCTAACCATGACCCCTGACCCCTGACCCCTAACCATGACCCCAGACCCTGACCCCTGACCCCTAACCATGACCCTGACCCCATACCCCCTGACCCCTGACCCCCTGACCCCTGACCCCTAACCATGACCCCTGAGCCTGAGCCTGACCGCTGACCCCTAACCATGACCCCTAACCCCTGACCCCTAACCATGACCCCAGACCCTGACCCCTGACCCCTAACCATGACCCTGACCCTTGACCCCTGACCCCTGACCCCTACTAATGACCCCTGACCCATGACAATGACCCCTGACCTTTGACCTTTGACCCCTGATCCCTGACTCTGACCCCTGACTCCTGATCCCTGACTCTGACCCCTGACCCCTGACTCCTGATCCATAACCCTGACCCCTAACCCCTGATGCCTGATGCCTGACCCCTGACCCCTAACCATCACCCCTGACCCCTGACACCTGACCCTTGACCTCTGAACCCTGACCCCTAACCATGACCCCTGACCATGACCCCTGACAGTGACTCTGACCCCTGACCGCAAACCATGACCACTGACTCCTGACCCCTGACCCCTGACTCTGACCCCTGACCCCTAACCCCTGACCTCTGACCACTCACCCCAGACCCCTGACCCTGACCCTGATCCCTGACCCCTAACCATGACCCTGACCCCTGACCCCTAACCATGACCCCTGACCCAGACCCTGACCCCTGACCCCTAACCATGACCCCAGACCCTGACCCCTGACCCCTAACCATGACCCTGACCCCCTGACCCCTGACCCCTGACCCCTAACCATGACACCTGACCCTGACCCCTGACCCTGACCCTGACCCCCGACCCCTAACCATGACCCTGACACCTGACCCCTACGCCCGACCCCTGACCCCTGACCACTGACCCTCTGACCCCCTGACCCCCTGACACCTGACCCTTGACGCCTGACCCATGACCCCTTACCATGACCCCTTACCTTTGACCCCTGACCCCTGATCCCTAACCCTGACCCCTGACCCCCGACCCCTGAGCCCTGACTCTGACCCCCGACCACTCACCCCAGACAGCTGACCTCTGATCCCTGACCCTGACCCCAAACCATGACCCTGACCCCTGACCCCTAACCATGACCCCTGATCCTGACCCCTAACCATGAACCTGACCCCCTGACTCCTGACCTCCTGACCCCTGATTCCCTGACCCTTGACCCCAGACCCCTGACCCCTAACCATGACCCCTGACCCCTGACCCCTAACCATGACCCCTGACCCTGACCGCTGACCCCTAACCATGACCCCATTCCCTGACCCTGACCCCGACCCCTAACCATGACGCTGACCCTTGACCACTGACCCCTAACCATGACTCCTGACCTTTGACCCCTGACCCCTGACCATGACCCCTGAGCCCTGACAATGACCCCTGACCCCTGACCCCTGTGCCCTGACCTCTGACCACTCACCCCAGACCCCTGACCCTGATCCCTGACCCTGACCCCTAACCATGAACCTGACCCCCTGACTCCTGACCTCCTGACCCCTGATCCCCTGACCCCTGAACCCTGACCCTTGACCCCAGACCCCTGACCCCTAACCATGACTCCTGACCCCTGACCCCTAACCATGACCCCTGACCCTGACCCTGATACCTGACCCCTAACCATGACCCTGACCCCTGACCCCTGTGCCCTGAGTCCTGATCCCTAACTCTGACCCCTGACCCCCTGACCCCCTGACCCCTGACCCCTAACCATGACCCCATTCCCTGACCGCTGACCCCTAACCATGACCCCATTCCCTGACCCTGACCCCGACCCCTAACCATGACGCTGACCCTTGACCACTGACCCCTAACCATGACTCCTGACCTTTGACCCTGACCCCTGACCATGACCCCTGACCCCTACTAATGACCCCTGACCATGACCCATGACCATGACCCCTGACCTTTGACCCCTGACCCCTGACCCTGACCCCTGATCCCTAACCCTGACCCCTGACCCCTGACCCCCTGACCACCGACCCCCTGACCCCTGACCCCTAACCATGACCCCTGACCCTGAGCCTGACCGCTGACCCCTAACCATGACCCCATTCCCTGACCCTGACCCCTGACCCCTAACCATGACCCTGACCCTTGACCCCTGACCCCTGACCCCTACTAATGACCCCTGACCCATGACAATGACCCCTGACCTTTGACCTTTGACCCCTGACCCCTGACTCTGACCCCTGACTCCTGATCCCTGACTCTGACCCCTGACCCCTGACTCCTGATCCATAACCCTGACCCCTAACCCCTGATGCCTGATGCCTGACCCCTGACCCCTAACCATCACCCCTGACCCCTGACACCTGACCCTTGACCTCTGAACCCTGACCCCTAACCATGACCCCTGACCATGACCCCTGACAGTGACTTCTGACCCCTGACCCCTGACTCCTGATCCCTGACTCTGACCCCTGACCCCTGACTCCTGATCCATAACCCTGACCCCTAACCCCTGATGCCTGATGCCTGACCCCTGACCCCTAACCATCACCCCTGACCCCTGACACCTGACCCTTGACCTCTGAACCCTGACCCCTAACCATGACCCCTGACCATGACCCCTGACAGTGACTCTGACCCCTGACCGCTAACCATGACCCCTGACTCCTGACCCCTGACCCCTAACCCCTAACCATGACCCCTGACCCCTGACCCCTAACAATGACCCCTGACCACTGACCCCTGACCCCTGACCACTAACCCTGACCCCTGACCTTTGACCCCTCACCCTGCCCCCTGATCCCTAACCCTGACTCCTGACCCCTGACCAC
Source organism: Passer domesticus (assembly GCF_036417665.1). Lineage (NCBI taxonomy): Eukaryota > Metazoa > Chordata > Aves > Passeriformes > Passeridae > Passer > Passer domesticus. Next base: position 476,750 of record NW_026990169.1, read on the forward strand.
CGACCCCTGACTCTGACCCCTGACCCCTGACCCCTAACCATGGCCCCATTCCCTTGACCCCTGACCCCTGACTCCTGACCCTGACACCTGACCTTTGACCCCTGACCCTGACCCCTGATCTTTGACCCCTGACCCCGACCCCTGACCCCTGACCCCTGACCCACTGACCCTTGACCCCTGACCTCCTGACCCCTGACCCTAGACCCCTGACCCCTGACCCCTAACCATGACCCCTTACCTTTGACCCCTGACCCCTGACCCCTGATCCCCGACCCCTGAGTCCTGATCCCAAACCCTGACCCCTGACCCCTGACCCCTGACCCTGACCCCTGACCCCCGACCCCTGAGCCCTGACTCTGACCCCCGACCACTCACCCCAGACAGCTGACCCCTGATCCCTGACCCTGACCCCAAACCATGACCCTGACCCCTGACCCCTAACCATGACGCCTGACCCCTGACCCCTGACCCTGACCCTGACCCCTGTCCACTAACCATGACCCAATTCCCTGACCCCTGACCCCTAACCATTCCCTGACTCCTGACCTCCTGACCCCTGATCCCCTGACCCCTGACCCTTGACCCCAGACCCCTGACCCCTAACCCCTAACCATGACCCCTAACCCCTGACCCCTAACCATGACCCCAGACCCTGACCCCTGACCCCTAACCATGACCCTGACCCCATTCCCCCTGACCCCTGACCCCCTGACCCCTGACCCCTAACCATGACCCCTGAGCCTGAGCCTGACCGCTGACCCCTAACCATGACCCCATTCCCTGACCCCGACCCCTGACCCCTAACCACGACCCTGACCCTTGACCCCTGAACCCTGACCCCTATTAATGACCCCTGACCCATGACAATGACCCCTGACCTTTGACCCCTGACCACTGACCCCTGACCCCTGACCCTTGACCCCAGACTCCTGATCCCTGACTCTGACCCCTGAGCCCTGATCCCTGACTCTGACCCCTGACCCCTGACTCCTGATCCCTAACCCTAACCCCTAACCCCTGATGCCTGATGCCTGACCCCTGACCCCTGACCCCTAACCATCACCCCTGACCCCTGACACCTGACCCTTGACCCCTGACCCCTGACCCCTGACCCCTAACCATGACCCCTGACCATGACCCCTGACAGTGACTCTGATCCCTGACCGCTAACCATGACCCCTGACTCCTGACCCCTGACCACCGACCCCTGACCCTGACCCCTGACCCCTGACCCCCTGATCCCTGACCCCTGACCCCAGACCCCTGACTCTATCCCTGACCCCTGACCCTTGACCCCTGACCCCTAGCCATGACCCCTGACCCCCTGACCTCCTGACCCCTGACCCCTGACCCCTAACCATGACCCCTGCCCCTAACAATGACCCATGACCCCTGACCTTTGACCCCTGACCTTTGACCCCTGACCCTGCCCCCTAATCCCTAACCCTGACCCCTGACTCCTGACTCTGACCCCTGACCCCTAACCCCTGACCTCTGACCACTCACCCCAGACCCCTGACCCCTAACCATGACCCCTGACCCAGACCCTGACCCCTGACCCCAGACCCTGACCCCTGACCCCTAACCATGACCCTGACCCCCTGACCCCTGACCCCTGACCCCTAACCATGACACCTGACCCTGACCCCTGACCCTGACCCTGACCCCCGACCCCTAACCATGACCCTGACCCCTGACCCCTACGCCTGACCCCTGACCCCTGACCCCCTGACCCTCTGACCCCCTGACCCCCTGACACCTGACCCTTGACGCCTGACCCATGACCCCTTACCATGACCCCTTACCTTTGACCCCTGACCCCTGATCCCTAACCCTGACCCCTGACCCCCGACCCCTGAGCCCTGACTCTGACCCCCGACCACTCACCCCAGACAGCTGACCTCTGATCCCTGACCCTGACCCCAAACCATGACCCTGACCGCAGACCCCTAACCATGACCCCTGATCCTGACCCCTAACCATGAACCTGACCCCCTGACTCCTGACCTCCTGACCCCTGACCCCTGACCCTTGACCCCAGACCCCTGACCCCTAACCATGACCCCTGACCCCTGACCCCTAACCATGACCCCTGACCCTGACCCTGACCCCTGACCCCTAACCATGACCCTGACCCCTGACCCCTGACCCCAGAGTCCTGATCCCTAACTCTGACCCCTGACCCCCTGACCCCCTGACCCCTGACCCCTGACCCCTAACCATGGCCCCTGACCCTGACCGCTGACCCCAAACCATGACCCCATTCCCTGACCCTGACCCCGACCCCTAACCATGACCCCTGACCCCTGACCCCTAACCATGACCCCTGACCCTGACCCTGACTCCTGACCCCTAACCATGACCCTGACCCCTGACCCCTGACCCCAGAGTCCTGATCCCTAACTCTGACCCCTGACCCCCTGACCCCCTGACCCCTGACCCCTGACCCCTAACCATGGCCCCTGACCCTGACCGCTGACCCCTAACCATGACCCCATTCCCTGACCCTGACCCCGACCCCTAACCATGACGCTGACCCTTGACCACTGACCCCTAACCATGACTCCTGACCTTTGACCCCTGACCCCTGACCATGACCCCTGAGCCCTGACAATGACCCCTGACCCCTGACCCCTGTGCCCTGACCTCTGACCACTCACCCCAGACCCCTGACCCCTGACCCTGACCCTGATCCCTCACCCTGACCCCTAACCATGAACCTGACCCCCTGACTCCTGACCTCCTGACCCCTGATCCCCTGACCCCTGACCCCTGACCCTTGACCCCAGACCCCTGACCCCTAACCATGACCCCTGACCCCTGACCCCTAACCATGACCCCTGACCCTGACCCTGATACCTGACCCCTAACCATGACCCTGACCCCTGACCCCTGACTACTGAGTCCTGATCCCTAACTCTGACCCCTGACCCCCTGACCCCCTGACCCCTGACCCCTAACCATGACCCCATTCCCTGACCGCTGACCCCTAACCATGACCCCATTCCCTGACCCTGACCCCGACCCCTAACCATGACGCTGACCCTTGACCACTGACCCCTGGCCCCTAATAATGACCCCTGACCATGACCCATGACCATGACCCCTCAACTTTGACCCCTGACCCCTGACCCTGACCCCTGATCCCTAACCCTGACCCCTGACCCCTGACCCCCTGACCCCTGACCCCCTGACCCCTGACCATGACCCCTGACCCTGAGCCTGACCGCTGACCCCTAACCATGACCCCATTCCCTGACCCTGACCCCTGACCCCTAACCATGACCCTGACCCTTGACCCCTGACCCCTGACCCCTACTAATGACCCCTGACCCATGACAATGACCCCTGACCCCTGACCCCTGACTTCTGACCCCTGACCCCTGACTCCTGATCCCTGACTTTGACCCCTGACCCCTGACTCCTGAGCCCCTAACCCCGACCCCTAACCCCTGATGCCTGATGCCTGACCCCTGACCCCTGACCCCTAACCATCACCCCTGACCCCTGACACCTGACCCTTGACCCCTGACCCCTGAACCCTGACCCCTAACCATGACCCCTGACCATGACCCCTGACAGTGACTCTGACCCCTGACCGCTAACCATGACCCCTGACTCCTGACCCCTGACCCCTAACCCCTAACCATGACCCCTGACCCCTGACCCCTAACAATGACCCCTGACCCCGGACCCCTGACCCCTAACCCTGACCCCTGACCTTTGACCCCTCACCCTGCCCCCTGATCCCTAACCCTGACTCCTGACCCCTGACCACCGACCCCTGACTCTGACCCTGACCCCCGACCCCTGACCCCTGATCCCTAACCCTGACCCCTGACCCCCTGATCCCTGACCCCTGACCCCAGACCCCTGACTCTATCCCTGACCCCTGACCCTTGACCCCTAACAATGACCCCTGACCCCTGACCTTTGACCCCTGACCTTTGACCCCTGACCCTGCCCCCTAATCCCTAACCCTGACCCCTGACCACTGACCCCTGACCCCTGACTCTGACCCCTGACCCCTAACCCCTGACCTCTGACCACTCACCCCAGACCCCTGACCCTGACCCTGATCCCTGACCACTAACCATGACCCTGACCCCTGACCCCTAACCATGACCCCTGACCCAGACCCTGACCCCTGACCCCTAACCATGACCCCAGACCCTGACCCCTGACCCCTAACCATGACCCTGACCCCCTGACCCCGACCCCTGACCCCTGAACCCTGACCCCTAACCCTGACCGCTGACCATGACCCCTGACTCCAGACCCCTGACCCCTAACCCCTAACCATGACCCCTGACCCTGACCCCTAACCATGAACCTGACCCCCTGACTCCTGACCTCCTGAACCCTGATCCCCTGACCCCTGACCCTTGACCCCAGACCCCTGACCCCTAACCATGACCCCTGACCCCTGACCCCTAACCATGACCCCAGACCCTGACCCCTGACCCTGACCCTGACCCCTGACCCCTGACCCCCTGACCCCTGACCCCCTGACCCCTGACTCTGACCCCTGACCCCTAACCCCTGACCTCTGACCACTCACCCCAGACCCCTGACCCTGACCTTGATCCCTGACCCCTAACCATGACCCTGACCCCTGACCCCTAACCATGACCCCTGACCCAGACCCTGACCCCTGACCCCTAACCATGACCCCAGACCCTGACCCCTGACCCCTAACCATGACCCTGACCCCCTGACCCCTGACCCCAGACCCCTGACCCTGACCCCGACCCCTGACCCTGACCCCGACCCCTGACCATGACGCTGACCCTTGACCACTGACCCCTGACCCCTACTAATGACCCCTGACCATGACCCATGACCATGACCCCTGAACTTTGACCCCTGACCCCTGACCCCTGATCCCTAACCCTGACCCCTGACCCCTGACCCCCTGACCACCTGACCCCCTGACCCCTGAACCCTAACCATGACCCCTGACCCTGAGCCTGACCACTGACCCCTAACCATGACCCCATTCCCTGACCCTGACCCCTGACCCCTAACCATGACCCTGACCCCTGACCCCTGACCCCTACTAATGACCCCTGACCCATGACAAGGACCCCTGACCTTTGACCCCTGACCCCTGACCCCTGACCCCTGACCCCTGACCCCTAACCATGACCCCTGACCCTGACCGCTAACCATGAACCCCCACTCCTGACCCCTGACCCCTAACCCCTAACCATGTCCCCTGACCCCTGACCCTGACCCCTGACCCCTAACCATGACCCCTGACCCTGACCCCTAACCATGAACCTGACCCCCTGACTCCTGACCTCCTGACCCCTGATCCCCTGACCCCTGACCCTGACCCCTGACCCCTAACCATGACCCCTGACCCCTGACCCCTAACCATGACCCCAGACCCTGACCCCTGACCCCTAACCATGACCCCTGACCCTGAGCCTGACCGCTGACCCCTAACCATCACCCCATTCCCTGACCCCGACCCCTGACCCCTAACCACGACCCTGACCCTTGACCCCTGACCCCTGACCCATGACAATGACCCCTGACCTTTGACCCCTGACCCCTGACCCCTGACCCCTGACCCCTGACCCCTGACCCCTGACTCCTGATCCCTGACTCTGACCCCTGACCCCTGATCCCTGACTCTGACCCCTGACCCCTGACTCCTGATCCCTAACCCTAACCCCTAACCCCTGATGCCTGATGCCTGACCCCTGACCCCTGACCCCTAACCATCACCCCTGACCCCTGACACCTGACCCTTGACCCCTGACCCCTGACCCCTGACCCCTAACCATGACCCATGACCCCTGACAGTGACTCTGACCCCTGACCGCTAACCATGACCCCTGACTCCTGACCCCTGACCACCGACCCCTGACTCTGACCCCTGACCCCTGACTCCTGACCCCTGATCCCTAACCCTGACCCCTGACCCCCTGATCCCTGACCCCTGACCCCAGACCCCTGACTCTATCCCTGACCCCTGACCCTTGACCCCTGACCCCTAGCCATGACCCCTGACCCCCTGACCTCCTGACCCCTGACCCCTGACCCCTAACCATGACCCCTGAACCCTGACCTTTGACCCCTGACCTTTGACCCCTGACCCTGCCCCCTAATCCCTAACCCTGACCCCTGACCACTGACCCCTGACCCCTGACTCTGACCCCTGACCCCTAACCCCTGACCTCTGACCACTCACCCCAGACCCCTGACCCTGACCCTGATCCCTGACCCCTAACCATGACCCTGACCCCTGACCCCTAACCATGACCCCTGATCCCCTGACCCCTGACCCCTGACCCCTAACCATGACCCCAGACCCTGACCCCTGACCCCTAACCATGACCCTGACCCCCTGACCCCTGACCCCTGACCCCTAACCATGACACCTGACCCTGACCCCTGACCCTGACCCCGACCCCTGACCATGACGCTGACCCTTGACCACTGACCCCTGACCCCTACTAATGACCCCTGACCATGACCCATGACCATGACCCCTGACCATTGACCCCTGACCCTGACCCCTGACCCCTAACCCTGACCCCTGACCCCTGACCCCCTGACCCCTGACCCCCTGACCCCTGACCCCTAACCATGACCCCTGACACTGAGCCTGACCGCTGACCCCTAACCATGCCCCATTCCCTGACCCTGACCCCTGACCCCTAACCATCACCCTGACCCCGACCCCTGACCCCTGACCCCTGACCCCTGACCCCTGACCCCTGACTCCTGATCCCTGACTCTGACCCCTGACCCCTGACTCCTGATCCCTAACCCTGACCCCTAACCCCTGATGCCTGATGCCTGACCCCTGACCCCTGACCCCTAACCATCACCCCTGACCCCTGACACCTGACCCTTGACCCCTGAACCCTGACCCCTAACCATGACCCCTGACCATGACCCCTGACAGTGACTCTGACCCCTGACCGCTAACCATGACCCCTGACTCCTGACCCCTGACCCCTAACCCCTAACCATGACCCCTGACCCCTGACCCCTAACAATGACCCCTGACCCCTGACCCCTGACCCCTAACCCTGACCCCTGACCTTTGACCCCTCACCCTGCCCCCTGATCCCTAACCCTGACTCCTGACCCCTGACCACCGACCCCTGACTCTGACCCCTGACCCCTGACCCCTAACCATGGCCCCATTCCCTTGACCCCTGACCCCTGACTCCTGACCCTGACACCTGACCCCTGACACATGACCTTTGACCCCTGACCCTGACCCCTGATCTTTGACCCCTGACCCCTGACCCCTGACCCCTGACCCCTGACCCCTGACCCCTGACCCCCTGACCCTTGACCCCTGACCTCCTGACCCCTGACCCTAGACCCCTGACCCCTGACCCCTAACCATGACCCCTTACCTTTGACCCCTGACCCCTGACCCCTGATCCCCGACCCCTGAGCCCTGACTCTGACCCCCGACCACTCACCCCAGACAGCTGACCCCTGATCCCTGACCCTGACCCCAAACCATGACCCTGACCCCTGACCCCTAACCATGACCCCTGACCCCTGACCCCTGACCCTGACCCTGACCCCTGCCCACTAACCATGACCCAATTCCCTGACCCCTGACCCCTAACCATTCCCTGACCCCTGACCCCTGACCCCTGACCCTGACCCCTGACCCCTAACCATGACCCCTGACCCTGACCCCTAACCATGAACCTGACCCCCTGACTCCTGACCTCCTGACCCCTGATCCCCTGACCCCTGACCCTTGACCCCAGACCCCTGACCCCTAACCATGACCCCTGACCCCTGACCCCTAACCATGACCCCAGACCCTGACCCCTGACCCCTAACCATGACCCTGACCCCATACCCCCTGACCCCTGACCCCCTGACCCCTGACCCCTAACCATGACCCCTGAGCCTGAGCCTGACCGCTGACCCCTAACCATGACCCCATTCCCTGACCCCTGACCCCTAACCACGACCCTGACCCTTGACCCCTGACCCCTGACCCCTATTAATGACCCCTGACCCATGACAATGACCCCTGACTTTTGACCCCTGACCACTGACCCCTGACCCCTGACCCCTGACCCCTGACCCCTGACCCCTGACCCCTGATCCCTGACTCTGACCCCCGACCACTCACCCCAGACCGCTGACCCCTGATCCCTGACCCTGACCCCAAACCATGACCCTGACCCCTGACCCCTAACCATGACCCCTGACCCCTGACCCCTGACCCTGACCCCTGACCACTAACCATGACCCAATTCCCTGACCCCTGACCCCTAACCATTCCCTGACCCCTGACCCCTGACCCCTGACCCCTGACCCCTGACCCCTAACCATCACCCCTGACCCCTGACACCTGACCCTTGACCCCTGAACCCTGACCCCTAACCATGACCCCTGACCATGACCCCTGACAGTGACTCTGACCCCTGACCGCTAACCATGACCCCTGACTCCTGACCCCTGACCCCTAACCCCTAACCATGTCCCCTGACCCCTGACCCTGACCCCTGACCCCTAACCATGACCCCTGACCCTGACCCCTAACCATGAACCTGACCCCCTGACTCCTGACCTCCTGACCCCTGATCCCCTGACCCCTGACCCTGACCCCTGACCCCTAACCATGACCCCTGACCCCTGACCCCTAACCATGACCCCTGACCCTGACCCCTGACCCCTAACCATGACCCCTGACCCTGAGCCTGACCGCTGACCCCTAACCATCACCCCTGATCCCCTGACTCTGACCCCTGACCCCTAACCACGACCCTGACCCTTGACCCCTGACCCCTGACCCATGACAATGACCCCTGACCTTTGACCCCTGACCCCTGACCCCTGACCCCTGACCCCTGACCCCTGACTCCTGATCCCTGACTCTGACCCCTGACCCCTGATCCCTGACTCTGACCCCTGACCCCTGACTCCTGATCCCTAACCCTAACCCCAACCCCTGATGCCTGATGCCTGACCCCTGACCCCTAACCATCACCCCTGACCCCTGACACCTGACCCTTGACCCCTGACCCCTGACCCCTGACCCCTAACCATGACCCATGACCCCTGACAGTGACTCTGACCCCTGACCGCTAACCATGACCCCTGACTCCTGACCCCTGACCACCGACCCCTGACTCTGACCCCTGACCCCTGACTCCTGACCCCTGATCCCTAACCCTGACCCCTGACCCCCTGATCCCTGACCCCTGACCCCAGACCCCTGACTCTATCCCTGACCCCTGACCCTTGACCCCTGACCCCTAGCCATGACCCCTGACCCCCTGACCTCCTGACCCCTGACCCCTGACCCCTAACCATGACCCCTGACCCCTGACCTTTGACCCCTGACCTTTGACCCCTGACCCTGCCCCCTAATCCCTAACCCTGACCCCTGACCACTGACCCCTGACCCCTGACTCTGACCCCTGACCCCTAACCCCTGACCTCTGACCACTCACCCCAGACCCCTGACCCTGACCCTGATCCCTGACCCCTAACCATGACCCTGACCCCTGACCCCTAACCATGACCCCTGATCCCCTGACCCCTGACCCCTGACCCCTAACCATGACCCCAGACCCTGACCCCTGACCCCTAACCATGACCCTGACCCCCTGACCCCTGACCCCTGACCCCTGACCCCTGACCCCTAACCATGACACCTGACCCTGACCCCTGACCCTGACCCCGACCCCTGACCATGACGCTGACCCTTGACCACTGACCCCTGACCCCTACTAATGACCCCTGACCATGACCCATGACCATGACCCCTGACCATTGACCCCTGACCCCTGACCCTGACCCCTGACCCCTAACCCTGACCCCTGACCCCTGACCCCCTGACCCCTGACCCCCTGACCCCTGACCCCTAACCATGACCCCTGACCCTGAGCCTGACCGCTGACCCCTAACCATGCCCCATTCCCTGACCCTGACCCCTGACCCCTAACCATGACCCTGACCCCGACCCCTGACCCCTGACCCCTGACCCCTGACCCCTGACCCCTGACCCCTGACTCCTGATCCCTGACTCTGACCCCTGACCCCTGACTCCTGATCCCTAACCCTGACCCCTAACCCCTGATGCCTGATGCCTGACCCCTGACCCCTGACCCCTAACCATCACCCCTGACCCCTGACACCTGACCCTTGACCCCTGAACCCTGACCCCTAACCATGACCCCTGACCATGACCCCTGACAGTGACTCTGACCCCTGACCGCTAACCATGACCCCTGACTCCTGACCCCTGACCCCTAACCCCTAACCATGACCCCTGACCCCTGACCCGTAACAATGACCCCTGACCCCTGACCCCTGACCCCTAACCCTGACCCCTGACCTTTGACCCCTCACCCTGCCCCCTGATCCCTAACCCTGACTCCTGACCCCTGACCACCGACCCCTGACTCTGACCCCTGACCCCTGACCCCTAACCATGGCCCCATTCCCTTGACCCCTGACCCCTGACTCCTGACCCTGACCCCTGACGCCTGACCCCTGACCCCCTGACCCTTGACCCCTGACCTCCTGACCCCTGACCCTAGACCCCTGACCCCTGACCCCTAACCATGACCCCTTACCTTTGACCCCTGACCCCTGACCCCTGATCCCCGACCCCTGAGTCCTGATCCCAAACCCTGACCCCTGACCCCTGACCCTGACCCCTGACCCCTGACCCTGACCCCTGACCCCCGACCCCTGAGCCCTGACTCTGACCCCCGACCACTCACCCCAGACAGCTGACCCCTGATCCCTGACCCTGACCCCAAACCATGACCCTGACCCCTGACCCCTAACCATGACCCCTGACCCCTGACCCCTGACCCTGACCCTGACCCCTGCCCACTAACCATGACCCAATTCCCTGACCCCTGACCCCTAACCATTCCCTGACCCCTGACCCCTGACCCCTGACCCTGACCCCTGACCCCTAACCATGACCCCTGACGCTGACCCCTAACCATGAACCTGACCCCCTGACTCCTGACCTCCTGACCCCTGATCCCCTGAGCCCTGACCCTTGACCCCAGACCCCTGACCCCTAACCATGACCCCTGACCCCTGACCCCTAACCATGACCCCAGACCCTGACCCCTGACCCCTAACCATGACCCTGACCCCATACCCCCTGACCCCTGACCCCCTGACCCCTGACCCCTATCCATGACCCCTGAGCCTGAGCCTGACCGCTGACCCCTAACCATGACCCCATTCCCTGACCCCTGACCCCTAACCACGACCCTGACCCTTGACCCCTGACCCCTGACCCCTATTAATGACCCCTGACCCATGACAATGACCCCTGACCTTTGACCCCTGACCCCTGACCCCTGACCCCTGACCCCTGACCCCTGACCCCTGATCCCTGACTCTGACCCCCGACCACTCACCCCAGACAGCTGACCCCTGATCCCTGACCCTGACCCCAAACCATGACCCTGACCCCTGACCCCTAACCATGACCCCTGACCCCTGACCCCTGACCCTGACCCCTGACCACTAACCATGACCCAATTCCCTGACCCCTGACCCCTAACCATTCCCTGACCCCTGACCCCTGACCCCTGACCCTGACCCCTGACCCCTAACCATGACCCCTGACCCTGACCCCTAACCATGAACCTGACCCCCTGACTCCTGACCTCCTGACCCCTGATCCCCTGACCCCTGACCCTTGACCCCAGACCCCTGACCCCTAACCCCTAACCATGACCCCTAACCCCTGACCCCTAACCATGACCCCAGACCCTGACCCCTGACCCCTAACCATGACCCTGACCCCATACCCCCTGACCCCTGACCCCCTGACCCCTGACCCCTAACCATGACCCCTGAGCCTGAGCCTGACCGCTGACCCCTAACCACAACCCCATTCCCTGACCCCGACCCCTGACCCCTAACCACGACCCTGACCCTTGACCCCTGACCCCTGACCCCTATTAATGACCCCTGACCCATGACAATGACCCCTGACCTTTGACCCCTGACCCCTGACCCCTGACCCTTGACCCCAGACTCCTGATCCCCGACTCTGACCCCTGAGCCCTGATCCCTGACTCTGACCCCTGACCCCTGACTCCTGATCCCTAACCCTAACCCCTAACCCCTGATGCCTGATGCCTGACCCCTGACCCCTGACCCCTAACCATCACCCCTGACCCCTGACCCCTGACCCTTGACCCCTGACCCCTGACCCCTGACCCCTAACCATGACCCCTGACCATGACCCCTGACAGTGACTCTGATCCCTGACCCCTGACCCCTGACCCCTAACCATCACCCCTGACCCCTGACACCTGACCCTTGACCCCTGAACCCTGACCCCTAACCATGACCCCTGACCATGACCCCTGACAGTGACTCTGACCCCTGACCGCTAACCATGACCCCTGACTCCTGACCCCTGACCCCTAACCCCTAACCATGTCCCCTGACCCCTGACCCTGACCCCTGACCCCTAACCATGACCCCTGACCCTGACCCCTAACCATGAACCTGACCCCCTGACTCCTGACCTCCTGACCCCTGATCCCCTGACCCCTGACCCTGACCCCTGACCCCTAACCATGACCCCTGACCCCTGACCCCTAACCATGACCCCAGACCCTGACCCCTGACCCCTAACCATGACCCCTGACCCTGAGCCTGACCGCTGACCCCTAACCATCACCCCATTCCCTGACCCCGACCCCTGACCCCTAACCACGACCCTGACCCTTGACCCCTGACCCCTGACCCATGACAATGACCCCTGACCTTTGACCCCTGACCCCTGACCCCTGACCCCTGACCCCTGACCCCTGACTCCTGATCCCTGACTCTGACCCCTGACCCCTGATCCCTGACTCTGACCCCTGACCCCTGACTCCTGATCCCTAACCCTAACCCCAACCCCTGATGCCTGATGCCTGACCCCTGACCCCTGACCCCTAACCATCACCCCTGACCCCTGACACCTGACCCTTGACCCCTGACCCCTGACCCCTGACCCCTAACCATGACCCATGACCCCTGACAGTGACTCTGACCCCTGACCGCTAACCATGACCCCTGACTCCTGACCCCTGACCACCGACCCCTGACTCTGACCCCTGACCCCTGACTCCTGACCCCTGATCCCTAACCCTGACCCCTGACCCCCTGATCCCTGACCCCTGACCCCAGACCCCTGACTCTATCCCTGACCCCTGACCCTTGACCCCAGACTCCTGATCCCTGACTCTGACCCCTGAGCCCTGATCCCTGACTCTGACCCCTGACCCCTGACTCCTGATCCCTAACCCTAACCCCTAACCCCTGATGCCTGATGCCTGACCCCTGACCCCTGACCCCTAACCATCACCCCTGACCCCTGACGCCTGACCCTTGACCCCTGACCCCTGACCCCTGACCCCTAACCATGACCCCTGACCATGACCCCTGACAGTGACTCTGATCCCTGACCCCTGACCCCTGACCCCTAACCATCACCCCTGACCCCTGACACCTGATCCTTGACCCCTGAACCCTGACCCCTAACCATGACCCCTGACCATGACCCCTGACAGTGACTCTGACCCCTGACAGCTAACCATGACCCCTGACTCCTGACCCCTGACCCCTAACCCCTAACCATGTCCCCTGACCCCTGACCCTGACCCCTGACCCCTAACCATGACCCCTGACCCTGACCCCTAACCATGAACCTGACCCCCTGACTCCTGACCTCCTGACCCCTGATCCCCTGACCCCTGACCCTGACCCCTGACCCCTAACCATGACCCCTGACCCCTGACCCCTAACCATGACCCCAGACCCTGACCCCTGACCCCTAACCATGACCCCTGACCCTGAGCCTGACCGCTGACCCCTAACCACGACCCTGACCCTTGACCCCTGACCCCTGACCCATGACAATGACCCCTGACCTTTGACCCCTGACCCCTGACCCCTGACCCCTGACCCCTGACTCCTGATCCCTGACTCTGACCCCTGACCCCTGATCCCTGACTCTGACCCCTGACCCCTGACTCCTGATCCCTAACCCTAACCCCAACCCCTGATGCCTGATGCCTGACCCCTGACCCCTGACCCCTAACCATCACCCCTGACCCCTGACACCTGACCCTTGACCCCTGACCCCTGACCCCTGACCCCTAACCATGACCCATGACCCCTGACAGTGACTCTGACCCCTGACCGCTAACCATGACCCCTGACTCCTGACCCCTGACCACCGACCCCTGACTCTGACCCCTGACCCCTGACTCCTGACCCCTGATCCCTAACCCTGACCCCTGACCCCCTGATCCCTGACCCCTGACCCCAGACCCCTGACTCTATCCCTGACCCCTGACCCTTGACCCCTGACCCCTAGCCATGACCCCTGACCCCCTGACCTCCTGACCCCTGACCCCTGACCCCTAACCATGACCCCTGACCCCTGACCTTTGACCCCTGACCTTTGACCCCTGACCCTGCCCCCTAATCCCTAACCCTGACCCCTGACCACTGACCCCTGACCCCTGACTCTGACCCCTGACCCCTAACCCCTGACCTCTGACCACTCACCCCAGACCCCTGACCCTGACCCTGATCCCTGACCCCTAACCATGACCCTGACCCCTGACCCCTAACCATGACCCCTGATCCCCTGACCCCTGACCCCTGACCCCTAACCATGACCCCAGACCCTGACCCCTGACCCCTAACCATGACCCTGACCCCCTGACCCCTGACCCCTGACCCCTGACCCCTGACCCCTAACCATGACACCTGACCCTGACCCCTGACCCTGACCCCGACCCCTGACCATGACGCTGACCCTTGACCACTGACCCCTGACCCCTACTAATGACCCCTGACCATGACCCATGACCATGACCCCTGACCATTGACCCCTGACCCCTGACCCTGACCCCTGACCCCTAACCCTGACCCCTGACCCCTGACCCCCTGACCCCTGACCCCCTGACCCCTGACCCCTAACCATGACCCCTGACCCTGAGCCTGACCGCTGACCCCTAACCATGCCCCATTCCCTGACCCTGACCCCTGACCCCTAACCATGACCCTGACCCCGACCCCTGACCCCTGACCCCTGACCCCTGACCCCTGACCCCTGACTCCTGATCCCTGACTCTGACCCCTGACCCCTGACTCCTGATCCCTAACCCTGACCCCTAACCCCTGATGCCTGATGCCTGACCCCTGACCCCTGACCCCTAACCATCACCCCTGACCCCTGACACCTGACCCTTGACCCCTGAACCCTGACCCCTAACCATGACCCCTGACCATGACCCCTGACAGTGACTCTGACCCCTGACCGCTAACCATGACCCCTGACTCCTGACCCCTGACCCCTAACCCCTAACCATGACCTCTGACCCCTGACCCCTAACAATGACCCCTGACCCCTGACCCCTGACCCCTAACCCTGACCCCTGACCTTTGACCCCTCACCCTGCCCCCTGATCCCTAACCCTGACTCCTGACCCCTGACCACCGACCCCTGACTCTGACCCCTGACCCCTGACCCCTAACCATGGCCCCATTCCCTTGACCCCTGACCCCTGACTCCTGACCCTGACACCTGACCCCTGACACCTGACCTTTGACCCCTGACCCTGACCCCTGATCTTTGACCCCTGACCCCTGACCCCTGACCCCTGACCCCTGACGCCTGACCCCTGACCCCCTGACCCTTGACCCCTGACCTCCTGACCCCTGACCCTAGACCCCTGACCCCTGACCCCTAACCATGACCCCTTACCTTTGACCCCTGACCCCTGACCCCTGATCCCCGACCCCTGAGTCCTGATCCCAAACCCTGACCCCTGACCCCTGACCCTGACCCCTGACCCCTGACCCTGACCCCTGACCCCCGACCCCTGAGCCCTGACTCTGACCCCCGACCACTCACCCCAGACAGCTGACCCCTGATCCCTGACCCTGACCCCAAACCATGACCCTGACCCCTGACCCCTAACCATGACCCCTGACCCCTGACCCCTGACCCTGACCCTGACCCCTGCCCACTAACCATGACCCAATTCCCTGACCCCTGACCCCTAACCATTCCCTGACCCCTGACCCCTGACCCTGACCCCTGACCCCTAACCATGACCCCTGACCCTGACCCCTAACCATGAACCTGACCCCCTGACTCCTGACCTCCTGACCCCTGATCCCCTGACCCCTGACCCTTGACCCCAGACCCCTGACCCCTAACCATGACCCCTGACCCCTGACCCCTAACCATGACCCCAGACCCTGACCCCTGACCCCTAACCATGACCCTGACCCCATACCCCCTGACCCCTGACCCCCTGACCCCTGACCCCTATCCATGACCCCTGAGCCTGAGCCTGACCGCTGACCCCTAACCATGACCCCATTCCCTGACCCCTGACCCCTAACCACGACCCTGACCCTTGACCCCTGACCCCTGACCCCTATTAATGACCCCTGACCCATGACAATGACCCCTGACCTTTGACCCCTGACCCCTGACCCCTGACCCCTGACCCCTGACCCCTGATCCCTGACTCTGACCCCCGACCACTCACCCCAGACAGCTGACCCCTGATCCCTGACCCTGACCCCAAACCATGACCCTGACCCCTGACCCCTAACCATGACCCCTGACCCCTGACCCCTGACCCTGACCCCTGACCACTAACCATGACCCAATTCCCTGACCCCTGACCCCTAACCATTCCCTGACCCCTGACCCCTGACCCCTGACCCTGACCCCTGACCCCTAACCATGACCCCTGACCCTGACCCCTAACCATGAACCTGACCCCCTGACTCCTGACCTCCTGACCCCTGATCCCCTGACCCCTGACCCTTGACCCCAGACCCCTGACCCCTAACCCCTGACCCCTGACCCCTAACCCCTGACCCCTAACCATGACCCCAGACCCTGACCCCTGACCCCTAACCATGACCCTGACCCCATACCCCCTGACCCCTGACCCCCTGACCCCTGACCCCTAACCATGACCCCTGAGCCTGAGCCTGACCGCTGACCCCTAACCACGACCCCATTCCCTGACCCCGACCCCTGACCCCTAACCACGACCCTGACCCTTGACCCCTGACCCCTGACCCCTATTAATGACCCCTGACCCATGACAATGACCCATGACCTTTGACCCCTGACCCCTGACCCCTGACCCTTGACCCCAGACTCCTGATCCCTGACTCTGACCCCTGAGCCCTGATCCCTGACTCTGACCCCTGACCCCTGACTCCTGATCCCTAACCCTAACCCCTAACCCCTGATGCCTGATGCCTGACCCCTGACCCCTGACCCCTAACCATCACCCCTGACCCCTGACCCCTGACCCCTAACCATCACCCCTGACCCCTGACCCTTGACCCCTGACCCCTGACCCCTGACCCCTAACCATGACCCCTGACCATGACCCCTGACAGTGACTCTGATCCCTGACCGCTAACCATGACCCCTGACTCCTGACCCCTGACCACCGACCCCTGACTCTGACCCCTGACCCCTGACCCCTAACCATGACCCCATTCCCTGACGCCTAACCATGACCCTGACCCCTGACCACTCACCCCAGACCATGACCCTTGACCCCTAACCCTTGACCCCTGACCCCTGACCCCTAACCATGACCCCTGACCTTTGACCCCTGACCCTGACCCTGACCCCCGACCCCTGACCCCTGATCCCTAACCCTGACCCCTGACCCCCTGATCCCTGACCCCTGACCCCAGACCCCTGACTCTATCCCTGACCCCTGACCCTTGACCCCTGACCCCTAGCCATGACCCCTGACCCCCTGACCTCCTGACCCCTGACCCCTGACCCCTAACCATGACCCCTGACCCCTGACCTTTGACCCCTGACCTTTGACCCCTGACCCTGCCCCCTAATCCCTAACCCTGACCCCTGACCACTGACCCCTGACCCCTGACTCTGACCCCTGACCCCTAACCCCTGACCTCTGACCACTCACCCCAGACCCCTGACCCTGACCCTGATCCCTGACCCCTAACCATGACCCTGACCCCTGACCCCTAACCATGACCCCTGATCCCCTGACCCCTGACCCCTGACCCCTAACCATGACCCCAGACCCTGACCCCTGACCCCTAACCATGACCCTGACCCCCTGACCCCTGACCCCTGACCCCTGACCCCTGACCCCTAACCATGACACCTGACCCTGACCCCTGACCCTGACCCCGACCCCTGACCATGACGCTGACCCTTGACCACTGACCCCTGACCCCTACTAATGACCCCTGACCATGACCCATGACCATGACCCCTGACCATTGACCCCTGACCCCTGACCCTGACCCCTGACCCCTAACCCTGACCCCTGACCCCTGACCCCCTGACCCCTGACCCCCTGACCCCTGACCCCTAACCATGACCCCTGACCCTGAGCCTGACCGCTGACCCCTAACCATGCCCCATTCCCTGACCCTGACCCCTGACCCCTAACCATGACCCTGACCCCGACCCCTGACCCCTGACCCCTGACCCCTGACCCCTGACCCCTGACTCCTGATCCCTGACTCTGACCCCTGACCCCTGACTCCTGATCCCTAACCCTGACCCCTAACCCCTGATGCCTGATGCCTGACCCCTGACCCCTGACCCCTAACCATCACCCCTGACCCCTGACACCTGACCCTTGACCCCTGAACCCTGACCCCTAACCATGACCCCTGACTATGACCCCTGACAGTGACTCTGACCCCTGACCGCTAACCATGACCCCTGACTCCTGACCCCTGACCCCTAACCCCTAACCATGACCTCTGACCCCTGACCCCTAACAATGACCCCTGACCCCTGACCCCTGACCCCTAACCCTGACCCCTGACCTTTGACCCCTCACCCTGCCCCCTGATCCCTAACCCTGACTCCTGACCCCTGACCACCGACCCCTGACTCTGACCCCTGACCCCTGACCCCTAACCATGGCCCCATTCCCTTGACCCCTGACCCCTGACTCCTGACCCTGACACCTGACCCCTGACACCTGACCTTTGACCCCTGACCCTGACCCCTGATCTTTGACCCCTGACCCCTGACCCCTGACCCCTGACCCCTGACGCCTGACCCCTGACCCCCTGACCCTTGACCCCTGACCTCCTGACCCGTGACCCTAGACCCCTGACCCCTGACCCCTAACCATGACCCCTTACCTTTGACCCCTGACCCCTGACCCCTGATCCCCGACCCCTGAGTCCTGATCCCAAACCCTGACCCCTGACCCCTGACCCTGACCCCTGACCCCTGACCCTGACCCCTGACCCCCGACCCCTGAGCCCTGACTCTGACCCCCGACCACTCACCCCAGACAGCTGACCCCTGATCCCTGACCCTGACCCCAAACCATGACCCTGACCCCTGACCCCTAACCATGACCCCTGACCCCTGACCCCTGACCCTGACCCTGACCCCTGCCCACTAACCATGACCCAATTCCCTGACCCCTGACCCCTAACCATTCCCTGACCCCTGACCCCTGACCCCTGACCCTGACCCCTGACCCCTAACCATGACCCCTGACCCTGACCCCTAACCATGAACCTGACCCCCTGACTCCTGACCTCCTGACCCCTGATCCCCTGACCCCTGACCCTTGACCCCAGACCCCTGACCCCTAACCATGACCCCTGACCCCTGACCCCTAACCATGACCCCAGACCCTGACCCCTGACCCCTAACCATGACCCTGACCCCATACCCCCTGACCCCTGACCCCCTGACCCCTGACCCCTATCCATGACCCCTGAGCCTGAGCCTGACCGCTGACCCCTAACCATGACCCCATTCCCTGACCCCTGACCCCTAACCACGACCCTGACCCTTGACCCCTGACCCCTGACCCCTATTAATGACCCCTGACCCATGACAATGACCCCTGACCTTTGACCCCTGACCCCTGACCCCTGACCCCTGACCCCTGACCCCTGACCCCTGATCCCTGACTCTGACCCCCGACCACTCACCCCAGACAGCTGACCCCTGATCCCTGACCCTGACCCCAAACCATGACCCTGACCCCTGACCCCTAACCATGACCCCTGACCCTTGACCCTGACCCCTGACCACTAACCATGACCCAATTCCCTGACCCCTGACCCCTAACCATTCCCTGACCCCTGACCCCAAACCATGACCCTGACCCCCTGACCCCTAACCATGACCCCTGACCCTGACCCCTAACCATGAACCTGACCCCCTGACTCCTGACCTCCTGACCCCTGATCCCCTGACCCCTGACCCTTGACCCCAGACCCCTGACCCCTAACCATGACCCCTGACCCCTGACCCCTAACCATGACCCCTGACCCTGACCCCTAACCATGAACCTGACCCCCTGACTCCTGACCTCCTGACCCCTGATCCCCTGACCCCTGACCCTTGACCCCAGACCCCTGACCCCTAACCCCTGACCCCTGACCCCTAACCCCTGACCCCTAACCATGACCCCAGACCCTGACCCCTGACCCCTAACCATGACCCTGACCCCATACCCCCTGACCCCTGACCCCCTGACCCCTGACCCCTAACCATGACCCCTGAGCCTGAGCCTGACCGCTGACCCCTAACCACGACCCCATTCCCTGACCCCGACCCCTGACCCCTAACCACGACCCTGACCCTTGACCCCTGACCCCTGACCCCTATTAATGACCCCTGACCCATGACAATGACCCATGACCTTTGACCCCTGACCCCTGACCCCTGACCCTTGACCCCAGACTCCTGATCCCTGACTCTGACCCCTGAGCCCTGATCCCTGACTCTGACCCCTGACCCCTGACTCCTGATCCCTAACCCTAACCCCTAACCCCTGATGCCTGATGCCTGACCCCTGACCCCTGACCCCTAACCATCACCCCTGACCCCTGACCCCTGACCCTTGACCCCTGACCCCTGACCCCTGACCCCTAACCATGACCCCTGACCATGACCCCTGACAGTGACTCTGATCCCTGACCGCTAACCATGACCCCTGACTCCTGACCCCTGACCACCGACCCCTGACCCTGACCCCTGACCCCTGACCCTGACCCCTGACCCCCGACCCCTGAGCCCTGACTCTGACCCCCGACCACTCACCCCAGACAGCTGACCCCTGATCCCTGACCCTGACCCCAAACCATGACCCTGACCCCTGACCCCTAACCATGACCCCTGACCCCTGACCCCTGACCCTGACCCTGACCCCTGCCCACTAACCATGACCCAATTCCCTGACCCCTGACCCCTAACCATTCCCTGACCCCTGACCCCTGACCCCTGACCCTGACCCCTGACCCCTAACCATGACCCCTGACCCTGACCCCTAACCATGAACCTGACCCCCTGACTCCTGACCTCCTGACCCCTGATCCCCTGACCCCTGACCCTTGACCCCAGACCCCTGACCCCTAACCATGACCCCTGACCCCTGACCCCTAACCATGACCCCAGACCCTGACCCCTGACCCCTAACCATGACCCTGACCCCATACCCCCTGACCCCTGACCCCCTGACCCCTGACCCCTATCCATGACCCCTGAGCCTGAGCCTGACCGCTGACCCCTAACCATGACCCCATTCCCTGACCCCTGACCCCTAACCACGACCCTGACCCTTGACCCCTGACCCCTGACCCCTATTAATGACCCCTGACCCATGACAATGACCCCTGACCTTTGACCCCTGACCCCTGACCCCTGACCCCTGACCCCTGACCCCTGATCCCTGACTCTGACCCCCGACCACTCACCCCAGACAGCTGACCCCTGATCCCTGACCCTGACCCCAAACCATGACCCTGACCCCTGACCCCTAACCATGACCCCTGACCCCTGACCCCTGACCCTGACCCCTGACCACTAACCATGACCCAATTCCCTGACCCCTGACCCCTAACCATTCCCTGACCCCTGACCCCTGACCCCTGACCCTGACCCCTGACCCCTAACCATGACCCCTGACCCTGACCCCTAACCATGAACCTGACCCCCTGACTCCTGACCTCCTGACCCCTGATCCCCTGACCCCTGACCCTTGACCCCAGACCCCTGACCCCTAACCCCTGACCCCTGACCCCTAACCCCTGACCCCTAACCATGACCCCAGACCCTGACCCCTGACCCCTAACCATGACCCTGACCCCATACCCCCTGACCCCTGACCCCCTGACCCCTGACCCCTAACCATGACCCCTGAGCCTGAGCCTGACCGCTGACCCCTAACCACGACCCCATTCCCTGACCCCGACCCCTGACCCCTAACCACGACCCTGACCCTTGACCCCTGACCCCTGACCCCTATTAATGACCCCTGACCCATGACAATGACCCATGACCTTTGACCCCTGACCCCTGACCCCTGACCCTTGACCCCAGACTCCTGATCCCTGACTCTGACCCCTGAGCCCTGATCCCTGACTCTGACCCCTGACCCCTGACTCCTGATCCCTAACCCTAACCCCTAACCCCTGATGCCTGATGCCTGACCCCTGACCCCTGACCCCTAACCATCACCCCTGACCCCTGACCCCTGACCCTTGACCCCTGACCCCTGACCCCTGACCCCTAACCATGACCCCTGACCATGACCCCTGACAGTGACTCTGATCCCTGACCGCTAACCATGACCCCTGACTCCTGACCCCTGACCACCGACCCCTGACTCTGACCCCTGACCCCTGACCCCTAACCATGACCCCATTCCCTGACGCCTAACCATGACCCTGACCCCTGACCACTCACCCCAGACCATGACCCTTGACCCCTAACCCTTGACCCCTGACCCCTGACCCCTAACCATGACCCCTGACCTTTGACCCCTGACCCTGACCCTGACCCCCGACCCCTGACCCCTGATCCCTAACCCTGACCCCTGACCCCCTGATCCCTGACCCCTGACCCCAGACCCCTGACTCTATCCCTGACCCCTGACCCTTGACCCCTGACCCCTAGCCATGACCCCTGACCCCCTGACCTCCTGACCCCTGACCCCTAACCATGCAATATCGTGCTTTTCAAAAGGACCAGAAACAGGCCGAAGACGCTCCTCCAGCAGCCTAAAATCACACCAAATATCTCACGACACTTGAAAACACGCTGTAAATACGCGAAAACACCTGCAATATCTTGCTTTACAATAGGACCAGAAACAGGCCGAAGACGCTCCTCCAGCAGCCTAAAATCACACCAAACATCTCATGACATTTGAAAACACGCTGTAAATACGCGAAAACACTTGCAATATCATGCAATACAAAAGGAGCAGAATAACGCCCAAGACTCACGTCTAGCAGCCTGTATAGGCAGAAAGCATCCTGTGGCTTTTGAAAACACTGTACAACCGCCTGAAAACACCTGAAAAGTCATGATACAGAACAGGACCAGGTACCCGCCTTATACGCTCTTCCAGCAGCCTACTAACACACAAAACAGCCCGAGGTGTTTGAAGATACTCTGTAACTACGCGAAAACACCTGCAATATCATGCTATTCCTCAGGACCAGAAACAGGCCGAAGACGCTCCTCCAGCAATCTAAAATCACACCAAACGTCTAACCACATCTGAAACCACTGGAAAACTATGGCAAAACACCTGCAATATCATGCAATTCCACAGGACCAGAATCGGGCAGAAGACGCTCCTCCAATAGCTTAAAATCACACAAACAGTCTGAGACATTTGAAAACTGCGCGAAAACACCTGCAAAGTCATGCTAAAAGACAAGGACCAGAAACACAGCGAAGACGCTTTTCCAGCAGTCTAAAAATACACAAAACATTCCGAATATTTGAAAACACTCTTTATACACTCGAAAACACCTTCCAAGTCATGCTATACAATAGGACCAGAAACACGCTTAAGACTCACCTCTAGCAGCCTGTATATGCACAAAAGAGCACGAGACATTTGAAAACACTGAACAACCACCTGAAAACACCTGCATAATCATGATATAGAATAGGACTAGATACACGACTGCAGCACTCATCCAGCCGCCTGCAAACACACAAAAAAGAAGGAGTCATTGGAAAACACTGCAAAAAACACCTGCAAAACCATGCTCTAGAATTGGACCAAAAACACCATTAAGACTCTCCTCTTGCAGCCTAGAAACGCACAAAAGAGCACGAGATATTTGAAAACACTCTCTAACCACTACAGAACACCTGCAAATTCATGCTGCTCAAGAGGAGCAGAAACACGCATAACACTCTCCTCCAGTAGCCTACAAAGTCACAATAGAACCAGAAACCCTTAAAAGCTCTCTAAATCAGACAAAAAACACATGCCTATATTGGTCAGTTAGAAAATTTTTCCTGGTTTTTGCAATTGTTTTCCTGGGGATTTTAGATTGCTTTTCCTCGGATTTTATGATTATTTTGCAGTGTTTTAATAACAATTTTCACAGGCTAGTTAAACCATTTTCCTGGGTTTTTTAAAATGATTTTCCTGTGTTTCCCTGAATATTTTCCGGGGAATTTGGAAAGCCTTTCCCGGGATTTTATGACTATTTTACGGGGGTGTCAGGACCATTATCCTTAGATTTTTATACCATTTTCCCGGGTTTTTAGTATGTTTTTCAGGGGGTTTTTTGAATATTTCCCGAAGCTTTGGGAATGATAGTCTCAAGAATATACTCTCTGGATTTTCTTTTTTGTACTATTTTATGGGAATTTTAGTATATTTTTCTGGGACTTTTTCAGTCTATTCTCCCAGGCTTTTGGAACACTTAAAACCGGCTTTCTGAAATATTCCAGGGATTTTAGAATGTTTTGTAGGGTATTAAGAAGACTTTTCCATGATGCTTTTCAATATCCTCCCTTAAGATTATTCTGCAGAAATATGAAAATTCTAATAAATAGGGAAACTAGTCTGAGAAATCCCGGAAAATTATCCCGGGAGAGATAGAATACAAACATACTAAAAATAAAACTTTCTAAAAACACCAAAAAATAGTCATAAAAACCCTGGAAAAGCATTTCAAGATCACGGGAAAATATACAAAAAAACAGGGAACACCTTTCGAAAATCCGGGAAAACGTTCGAAAAACCAATTCAAAGGAAAGGAAAATAACCTCAAAAAATGGAGAAAATATCTGAGAGATTACTGGGAGTTGCTAGGGTATTATGAGAGGATTTCTGGCTCCCTGAGTAGTTTTTGGGGATTTTTGAGGGGAGTTTGGGCGCCGTGAGCGACTTTTGGGGAACTTGGAGAGGACTTTGGGGTACCTGAGGGATTATGCTGAGCTCCATCCATGCCGGGCCGGTCCCGGGCAGAGCCTTGGGCCATCTTGGCCACGAGGGCAGAGCCGGATTGGCAGCAGAGTGGGCGGGGCCGGTGGATACCCTAAATGCCCTCAGGAACACCAAAATCCTCCAGCCCCCATAAATCTTCTCAGGTGGTCGTGGCTTTCTGGGGGAGGGGGCGTGGCTCCAACGAGGCCACACCCCCTCCCCTGTGACTTGGCGGCCGCTGCAGGCCGTGCTGATTGGCCAGAGCCCGGAGGCAGTGCTGTGGGCGTTGGAGGTCTTGGCCAATCAGAGGAGGGGGTGGGTGGGGCCTGAGGGTGTGGGAAGGGCTTCGGGAGGTGGGTGGAGCTGAGGGAGGTGGGTGAAGCTGAGGGAGGTGGGTGGGGCTTAGAGAGGTATGTGTGGCCTAAAGAGGTGGGTCGGGCTTTTGGAGGAGCATGGGGCTTAAAGAGGTGGGTGGGGCTTGAGGGTTGGGAGAGGCTTAACTAGGCAGTGGCTAAGGTGGTGGGTGGGGCTTAAAATGGCAGCTGGAATGGAAAGGGTTGTGTGGAGCTTGATGGGGTGGGTGGGGCTTAATGAAGTGGGTGTGGCCACAGGGAGTGAGGGGTGGGTGGGGCCTGAGGGAGTCGGTGGGGCTTGGAGGGATGGGAGGGACCTGAAGGGGTAGGTGGGACTTGAAGATGCAAGCAGGCCAGGGAGGGGGTGTGGCCTAAAACGCGGGTGGAGCTTAGTGGGGTGGGTGTGGCCTAAATGCATGGCTGGGGCTGAAAGGAGTGGGCGGGGCTTAGAAGGGTTGAAAGAGACGGGTGGGGCCTAAGGGGCTGGGAGGGGCTTAAGGGGGTGGGCGTGGCCTGGCTGGGTGGGTGGGAGGAGCCTAAAGAGATGGTGACAGCCATGGCAAAAGGGGTGTGTCTTCGTGCCTGTCAATCACAGGCATCTCTTGACTGGCCCCACCCCCTCGGCTGAGGCCCCGCCAAAATGCCCTCAGGGACACCAAAATCCTAAGGCCCGACATTATTCTTCTCAGGTGGTCGTGGCTTTCTGGGGGAGGGGGCGTGGCTCCAACGCGGCCACACCCACTCCCCTGACACTTGGCAGCCACTGCAGGCTGTGCTGATTAGCCAGAGCCCGGAGGCAGTGCTGTGGACGGTGGAGGTCTTGGCCAATCAGAGGAGGAGGTGGGTGGAGCTGAGGGAGGTGGGTGGGGCTTAGAGAGGTGGGTGTGGCCTAAAGAGGTTGGTGGGGCTTAGAGAGGTGGGTGGGGCTTAGAAAGGTGTGAGGGGCTTAGAGAGGTGGGTGGGGCTTGAGGGTTGGGAGGGTCTTGACTAGGGAGGGGCTAAGGTGGTCGGTGGGGCTTAAGATGCCAGGTGGGATGGAAAGGGTTGTGTGGAGCTTGATGGGGTGGGTGGGGCTTAATGAAGTGAATGTGGCTACAGGGAGTGAGGGGTGGGTGGGGCCAGAAGGGCTTCGGGAGGTGGGTGGGGCTTCGGGAGGCGAGTGGAGCTTGGGGAGGTGGGTGGGGCTTAGAAAGGTGTGTGTGGCCTAAAGAGGTGGGTGGGGCTTAAGGAGGAGGGTGGGGATTAGAGAGGTGTGTGGGGCTTAGAGAGGTGGGTGGGGCTTAGAAGGTTGGGAAGGGCATAGCTCGGCAGGGGCTAAGGTGGCGGGTGGGGCTTAATGAAGAGGGTGTGGCTACAGAGAGTGAGGGATGGGTGGGGCCTGACGGGGTGGGTGGGGTTTGGAGTGATGGGAGGGGCCTGAAGGGGCGGGTGAGGCTTGAAGGTGCAAGCAGGCTGGGGAGGTGGAGTGGCCTAAAATGTGGGTGGAGCTTACAGGCACAGGACTTCTTTTTCCCCTGCAAAATGGCCTCTCTTTGCGGCCACTCGCCCTGGCCCACCCTGACCACCCAACCTAAAAATTGCCAAATTTTGCTGGATTTCTCCAAAACTACAGTGGTCAGAAGCTAGATGCCAGCTCGGCCTTATAGCCCCAAAGGCCAGCTTTCACCTGATGCCCAGAGGTTGGCCAAAGGACTTCTTTTTCCCCTGCCAAATGGCCTCTCTTTGCGGCCACTCGCCCTGGCCCACCCTGACCACCCAACCTAAAAATTTCCAAATTTTGCTGGATTTCTCCAAAACTACAGTGGTCAGAAGCTCGATGCCAGCTCGGCCTTATAGCCCCAAAGGCCAGCTTTCACCTGATGCCCAGAGGTTGGCCAAAGGACTTCTTTTTCCCCTGCAAAATGGCCTCTCTTTGCGGCCACTCGCCCTGGCCCACCCTGACCACCCAACCTAAAAATTGCCAAATTTTGCTGGATTTCTCCAAAACTACAGTGGTCAGAAGCTAGATGCCAGCTCGGCCTTATAGCCCCAAAGGCCAGCTTTCACCTGATGCCCAGAGGTTGGCCAAAGGACTTCTTTTTCCCCTGCCAAATGGCCTCTCTTTGCGGCCACTCGCCCTGGCCCACCCTGACCGCCCAACCTAAAAATTGCCAAATTTTGCTGGATTTCTCCAAAACTACAGTGGTCAGAAGCTAGATGCCAGCTCGGCCTTATAGCCCCAAAGGCCAGCTTTCACCTGATGCCCAGAGGTTGGCCAAAGGACTTCTTTTTCCCCTGCAAAATGGCCTCTCTTTGCGGCCACTCGCCCTGGCCCACCCTGACCACCCAACCTAAAAATTGCCAAATTTTGCTGGATTTCTCCAAAACTACAGTGGTCAGAAGCTAGATGCCAGCTCGGCCTTATAGCCCCAAAGGCCAGCTTTCACCTGATGCCCAGAGGTTGGCCAAAGGACTTCTTTTTCCCCTGCAAAATGGCCTCTCTTTGCGGCCACTCGCCCTGGCCCACCCTGACCACCCAACCTAAAAATTGCCAAATTTTGCTGGATTTCTCCAAAACTACAGTGGTCAGAAGCTAGATGCCAGCTCGGCCTTATAGCCCCAAAGGCCAGCTTTCACCTGATGCCCAGAGGTTGGCCAAAGGACTTCTTTTTCCCCTGCAAAATGGCCTCTCTTTGCGGCCACTCGCCCTGGCCCACCCTGACCACCCAACCTAAAAATTGCCAAATTTTGCTGGATTTCTCCAAAACTACAGTGGTCAGAAGCTAGATGCCAGCTCGGCCTTATAGCCCCAAACGCCAGCTTTCACCTGATGCCCAGAGGTTGGCCAAAGGACTTCTTTTTCCCCTGCCAAATGGCCTCTCTTTGCGGCCACTCGCCCTGGCCCACCCTGACCGCCCAACCTAAAAATTGCCAAATTTTGCTGGATTTCTCCAAAACTACAGTGGTCAGAAGCTAGATGCCAGCTCGGCCTTATAGCCCCAAAGGCCAGCTTTCACCTGATGCCCAGAGGTTGGCCAAAGGACTTCTTTTTCCCCTGCAAAATGGCCTCTCTTTGCGGCCACTCGCCCTGGCCCACCCTGACCACCCAACCTAAAAATTGCCAAATTTTGCTGGATTTCTCCAAAACTACAGTGGTCAGAAGCTAGATGCCAGCTCGGCCTTATAGCCCCAAAGGCCAGCTTTCACCTGATGCCCAGAGGTTGGCCAAAGGACTTCTTTTTCCCCTGCAAAATGGCCTCTCTTTGCGGCCACTCGCCCTGGCCCACCCTGACCACCCAACCTAAAAATTGCCAAATTTTGCTGGATTTCTCCAAAACTACAGTGGTCAGAAGCTAGATGCCAGCTCGGCCTTATAGCCCCAAAGGCCAGCTTTCACCTGATGCCCAGAGGTTGGCCAAAGGACTTCTTTTTCCCCTGCAAAATGGCCTCTCTTTGCGGCCACTCGCCCTGGCCCACCCTGACCGCCCAACCTAAAAATTGCCAAATTTTGCTGGATTTCTCCAAAACTACAGTGGTCAGAAGCTAGATGCCAGCTCGGCCTTATAGCCCCAAAGGCCAGCTTTCACCTGATGCCCAGAGGTTGGCCAAAGGACTTCTTTTTCCCCTGCAAAATGGCCTCTCTTTGCGGCCACTCGCCCTGGCCCACCCTGACCGCCCAACCTAAAAATTGCCAAATTTTGCTGGATTTCTCCAAAACTACAGTGGTCAGAAGCGAGATGCCAGCTCGGCCTTATAGCCCCAAAGGCCAGCTTTCACCTGATGCCCAGAGGTTGGCCAAAGGACTTCTTTTTCCCCTGCAAAATGGTCTCTCTTTGCGGCCACTCGCCCTGGCCCACCCTGACCACCCAACCTAAAAATTGCCAAATTTTGCTGGATTTCTCCAAAACTACAGTGGTCAGAAGCTAGATGCCAGCTCGGCCTTATAGCCCCAAAGGCCAGCTTTCACCTGATGCCCAGAGGTTGGCCAAAGGACTTCTTTTTCCCCTGCAAAATGGCCTCTCTTTGCGGCCACTCGCCCTGGCCCACCCTGACCGCCCAACCTAAAAATTGCCAAATTTTGCTGGATTTCTCCAAAACTACAGTGGTCCGAAGCTAGATGCCAGCTCGGCCTTATAGCCCCAAAGGCCAGCTTTCACCTGATGCCCAGAGGTTGGCCAAAGGACTTCTTTTTCCCCTGCAAAATGGCCTCTCTTTGCGGCCACTCGCCCTGGCCCACCCTGACCACCCAACCTAAAAATTGCCAAATTTTGCTGGATTTCTCCAAAACTACAGTGGTCAGAAGCTAGATGCCAGCTCGGCCTTATAGCCCCAAAGGCCAGCTTTCACCTGATGCCCAGAGGTTGGCCAAAGGACTTCTTTTTCCCCTGCAAAATGGCCTCTCTTTGCGGCCACTCGCCCTGGCCCACCCTGACCGCCCAACCTAAAAATTGCCAAATTTTGCTGGATTTCTCCAAAACTACAGTGGTCAGAAGCTAGATGCCAGCTCGGCCTTATAGCCCCAAAGGCCAGCTTTCACCTGATGCCCAGAGGTTGGCCAAAGGACTTCTTTTTCCCCTGCAAAATGGCCTCTCTTTGCGGCCACTCGCCGTGGCCCACCCTGACCACCCAACCTAAAAATTGCCAAATTTTGCTGGATTTCTCCAAAACTACAGTGGTCAGAAGCTAGATGCCAGCTCGGCCTTATAGCCCCAAAGGCCAGCTTTCACCTGATGCCCAGAGGTTGGCCAAAGGACTTCTTTTTCCCCTGCAAAATGGCCTCTCTTTGCGGCCACTCGCCGTGGCCCACCCTGACCACCCAACCTAAAAATTGCCAAATTTTGCTGGATTTCTCCAAAACTACAGTGGTCAGAAGCTAGATGCCAGCTCGGCCTTATAGCCCCAAAGGCCAGCTTTCACCTGATGCCCAGAGGTTGGCCAAAGGACTTCTTTTTCCCCTGCAAAATGGCCTCTCTTTGCGGCCACTCGCCCTGGCCCACCCTGACCGCCCAACCTAAAAATTGCCAAATTTTGCTGGATTTCTCCAAAACTACAGTGGTCAGAAGCTAGATGCCAGCTCGGCCTTATAGCCCCAAAGGCCAGCTTTCACCTGATGCCCAGAGGTTGGCCAAAGGACTTCTTTTTCCCCTGCAAAATGGCCTCTCTTTGCGGCCACTCGCCCTGGCCCACCCTGACCACCCAACCTCAAAATTTCCAAATTTTGCTGGATTTCTCCAAAACTACAGTGGTCAGAAGCTAGATGCCAGCTCGGCCTTATAGCCCCAAAGGCCAGCTTTCACCTGATGCCCAGAGGTTGGCCAAAGGACTTCTTTTTCCCCTGCCAAATGGCCTCTCTTTGCGGCCACTCGCCCTGGCCCACCCTGACCACCCAACCTAAAAATTGCCAAATTTTGCTGGATTTCTCCAAAACTACAGTGGTCAGAAGCTAGATGCCAGCTCGGCCTTATAGCCCCAAAGGCCAGCTTTCACCTGATGCCCAGAGGTTGGCCAAAGGACTTCTTTTTCCCCTGCAAAATGGCCTCTCTTTGCGGCCACTCGCCCTGGCCCACCCTGACCACCCAACCTAAAAATTGCCAAATTTTGCTGGATTTCTCCAAAACTACAGTGGTCAGAAGCTAGATGCCAGCTCGGCCTTATAGCCCCAAAGGCCAGCTTTCACCTGATGCCCAGAGGTTGGCCAAAGGACTTCTTTTTCCCCTGCCAAATGGCCTCTCTTTGCGGCCACTCGCCCTGGCCCACCCTGACCACCCAACCTAAAAATTGCCAAATTTTGCTGGATTTCTCCAAAACTACAGTGGTCAGAAGCTAGATGCCAGCTCGGCCTTATAGCCCCAAAGGCCAGCTTTCACCTGATGCCCAGAGGTTGGCCAAAGGACTTCTTTTTCCCCTGCAAAATGGCCTCTCTTTGCGGCCACTCGCCCTGGCCCACCCTGACCGCCCAACCTAAAAATTGCCAAATTTTGCTGGATTTCTCCAAAACTACAGTGGTCAGAAGCTAGATGCCAGCTCGGCCTTATAGCCCCAAAGGCCAGCTTTCACCTGATGCCCAGAGGTTGGCCAAAGGACTTCTTTTTCCCCTGCAAAATGGCCTCTCTTTGCGGCCACTCGCCCTGGCCCACCCTGACCGCCCAACCTAAAAATTTCCAAATTTTGCTGGATTTCTCCAAAACTACAGTGGTCAGAAGCGAGATGCCAGCTCGGCCTTATAGCCCCAAAGGCCAGCTTTCACCTGATGCCCAGAGGTTGGCCAAAGGACTTCTTTTTCCCCTGCAAAATGGCCTCTCTTTGCGGCCACTCGCCCTGGCCCACCCTGACCACCCAACCTAAAAATTGCCAAATTTTGCTGGATTTCTCCAAAACTACAGTGGTCAGAAGCTAGATGCCAGCTCGGCCTTATAGCCCCAAAGGCCAGCTTTCATCTGATGCCCAGAGGTTGGCCAAAGGACTTCTTTTTCCCCTGCAAAATGGCCTCTCTTTGCGGCCACTCGCCCTGGCCCACCCTGACCGCCCAACCTAAAAATTGCCAAATTTTGCTGGATTTCTCCAAAACTACAGTGGTCAGAAGCTAGATGCCAGCTCGGCCTTATAGCCCCAAAGGCCAGCTTTCACCTGATGCCCAGAGGTTGGCCAAAGGACTTCTTTTTCCCCTGCAAAATGGCCTCTCTTTGCGGCCACTCGCCGTGGCCCACCCTGACCACCCAACCTAAAAATTGCCAAATTTTGCTGGATTTCTCCAAAACTACAGTGGTCAGAAGCTAGATGCCAGCTCGGCCTTATAGCCCCAAAGGCCAGCTTTCACCTGATGCCCAGAGGTTGGCCAAAGGACTTCTTTTTCCCCTGCAAAATGGCCTCTCTTTGCGGCCACTCGCCCTGGCCCACCCTGACCGCCCAACCTAAAAATTTCCAAATTTTGCTGGATTTCTCCAAAACTACAGTGGTCAGAAGCGAGATGCCAGCTCGGCCTTATAGCCCCAAAGGCCAGCTTTCACCTGATGCCCAGAGGTTGGCCAAAGGACTTCTTTTTCCCCTGCAAAATGGCCTCTCTTTGCGGCCACTCGCCCTGGCCCACCCTGACCACCCAACCTAAAAATTGCCAAATTTTGCTGGATTTCTCCAAAACTACAGTGGTCAGAAGCTAGATGCCAGCTCGGCCTTATAGCCCCAAAGGCCAGCTTTCACCTGATGCCCAGAGGTTGGCCAAAGGACTTCTTTTTCCCCTGCAAAATGGCCTCTCTTTGCGGCCACTCGCCCTGGCCCACCCTGACCACCCAACCTAAAAATTGCCAAATTTTGCTGGATTTCTCCAAAACTACAGTGGTCAGAAGCTAGATGCCAGCTCGGCCTTATAGCCCCAAAGGCCAGCTTTCACCTGATGCCCAGAGGTTGGCCAAAGGACTTCTTTTTCCCCTGCAAAATGGCCTCTCTTTGCGGCCACTCGCCCTGGCCCACCCTGACCGCCCAACCTAAAAATTGCCAAATTTTGCTGGATTTCTCCAAAACTACAGTGGTCAGAAGCTAGATGCCAGCTCGGCCTTATAGCCCCAAAGGCCAGCTTTCACCTGATGCCCAGAGGTTGGCCAAAGGACTTCTTTTTCCCCTGCAAAATGGCCTCTCTTTGCGGCCACTCGCCCTGGCCCACCCTGACCACCCAACCTAAAAATTGCCAAATTTTGCTGGATTTCTCCAAAACTACAGTGGTCAGAAGCTAGATGCCAGCTCGGCCTTATAGCCCCAAAGGCCAGCTTTCACCTGATGCCCAGAGGTTGGCCAAAGGACTTCTTTTTCCCCTGCAAAATGGCCTCTCTTTGCGGCCACTCGCCCTGGCCCACCCTGACCACCCAACCTAAAAATTGCCAAATTTTGCTGGATTTCTCCAAAACTACAGTGGTCAGAAGCTAGATGCCAGCTCGGCCTTATAGCCCCAAAGGCCAGCTTTCACCTGATGCCCAGAGGTTGGCCAAAGGACTTCTTTTTCCCCTG
This sequence comes from Passer domesticus, assembly GCF_036417665.1. Taxonomy (NCBI): domain Eukaryota; kingdom Metazoa; phylum Chordata; class Aves; order Passeriformes; family Passeridae; genus Passer; species Passer domesticus. The sequence continues at coordinate 510,324 of NW_026990169.1, forward strand.
CAAAATGGCCTCTCTTTGCGGCCACTCGCCCTGCCGCACCCTGACCACCCAACCTAAAAATTGCCAAATTTTGCTGGATTTCTCCAAAACTACAGTGGTCAGAAGCTAGATGCCAGCTCGGCCTTATAGCCTCAAAGGCCAGCTTTCACCTGATGCCCAGAGGTTGGCCAAAGGACTTCTTTATCCCCTGCAAAATGGCCTCTCTTTGCGGCCACTCGCCCTGGCCCACCCTGACCACCCAACCTAAAAATTGCCAAATTTTGCTGGATTTCTCCAAAACTACAGTGGTCAGAAGCTAGATGCCAGCTCGGCCTTATAGCCCCAAAGGCCAGCTTTCACCTGATGCCCAGAGGTTGGCCAAAGGACTTCTTTTTCCCCTGCAAAATGGCCTCTCTTTGCGGCCACTCGCCCTGGCCCACCCTGACCACCCAACCTAAAAATTGCCAAATTTTGCTGGATTTCTCCAAAACTACAGTGGTCAGAAGCTAGATGCCAGCTCGGCCTTATAGCCCCAAAGGCCAGCTTTCACCTGATGCCCAGAGGTTGGCCAAAGGACTTCTTTTTCCCCTGCCAAATGGCCTCTCTTTGCGGCCACTCGCCCTGGCCCACCCTGACCACCCAACCTAAAAATTTCCAAATTTTGCTGGATTTCTCCAAAACTACAGTGGTCAGAAGCTAGATGCCAGCTCGGCCTTATAGCCCCAAAGGCCAGCTTTCACCTGATGCCCAGAGGTTGGCCAAAGGACTTCTTTTTCCCCTGCCAAATGGCCTCTCTTTGCGGCCACTCGCCCTGGCCCACCCTGACCACCCAACCTAAAAATTGCCAAATTTTGCTGGATTTCTCCAAAACTACAGTGGTCAGAAGCTAGATGCCAGCTCGGCCTTATAGCCCCAAAGGCCAGCTTTCACCTGATGCCCAGAGGTTGGCCAAAGGACTTCTTTTTCCCCTGCAAAATGGCCTCTCTTTGCGGCCACTCGCCCTGGCCCACCCTGACCGCCCAACCTAAAAATTGCCAAATTTTGCTGGATTTCTCCAAAACTACAGTGGTCAGAAGCTAGATGCCAGCTCGGCCTTATAGCCCCAAAGGCCAGCTTTCACCTGATGCCCAGAGGTTGGCCAAAGGACTTCTTTTTCCCCTGCAAAATGGCCTCTCTTTGCGGCCACTCGCCCTGGCCCACCCTGACCGCCCAACCTAAAAATTTCCAAATTTTGCTGGATTTCTCAAAAACTACAGTGGTCAGAAGCGAGATGCCAGCTCGGCCTTGTAGCCTCAAAGGCCAGCTTTCACCTGATGCCCAGAGGTTGGCCAAAGGACTTCTTTTTCCCCTGCAAAATGGCCTCTCTTTGCGGCCACTCGCCCTGCCGCACCCTGACCACCCAACCTAAAAATTGCCAAATTTTGCTGGATTTCTCCAAAACTACAGTGGTCAGAAGCTAGATGCCAGCTCGGCCTTATAGCCCCAAAGGCCAGCTTTCACCTGATGCCCAGAGGTTGGCCAAAGGACTTCTTTTTCCCCTGCCAAATGGCCTCTCTTTGCGGCCACTCGCCCTGGCCCACCCTGACAACCCAACCTAAAAATTGCCAAATTTTGCTGGATTTCTCCAAAACTACAGTGGTCAGAAGCTAGATGCCAGCTCGGCCTTATAGCCCCAAAGGCCAGCTTTCACCTGATGCCCAGAGGTTGGCCAAAGGACTTCTTTTTCCCCTGCCAAATGGCCTCTCTTTGCGGCCACTCGCCCTGGCCCACCCTGACCACCCAACCTAAAAATTGCCAAATTTTGCTGGATTTCTCCAAAACTACAGTGGTCAGAAGCTAGATGCCAGCTCGGCCTTATAGCCCCAAAGGCCAGCTTTCACCTGATGCCCAGAGGTTGGCCAAAGGACTTCTTTTTCCCCTGCAAAATGGCCTCTCTTTGCGGCCACTCGCCGTGGCCCACCCTGACCACCCAACCTAAAAATTGCCAAATTTTGCTGGATTTCTCCAAAACTACAGTGGTCAGAAGCTAGATGCCAGCTCGGCCTTATAGCCCCAAAGGCCAGCTTTCACCTGATGCCCAGAGGTTGGCCAAAGGACTTCTTTTTCCCCTGCAAAATGGCCTCTCTTTGCGGCCACTCGCCCTGGCCCACCCTGACCGCCCAACCTAAAAATTGCCAAATTTTGCTGGATTTCTCCAAAACTACAGTGGTCAGAAGCTAGATGCCAGCTCGGCCTTATAGCCCCAAAGGCCAGCTTTCACCTGATGCCCAGAGGTTGGCCAAAGGACTTCTTTTTCCCCTGCAAAATGGCCTCTCTTTGCGGCCACTCGCCCTGGCCCACCCTGACCACCCAACCTCAAAATTTCCAAATTTTGCTGGATTTCTCCAAAACTACAGTGGTCAGAAGCTAGATGCCAGCTCGGCCTTATAGCCCCAAAGGCCAGCTTTCACCTGATGCCCAGAGGTTGGCCAAAGGACTTCTTTTTCCCCTGCCAAATGGCCTCTCTTTGCGGCCACTCGCCCTGGCCCACCCTGACCACCCAACCTAAAAATTGCCAAATTTTGCTGGATTTCTCCAAAACTACAGTGGTCAGAAGCTAGATGCCAGCTCGGCCTTATAGCCCCAAAGGCCAGCTTTCACCTGATGCCCAGAGGTTGGCCAAAGGACTTCTTTTTCCCCTGCAAAATGGCCTCTCTTTGCGGCCACTCGCCCTGGCCCACCCTGACCACCCAACCTAAAAATTGCCAAATTTTGCTGGATTTCTCCAAAACTACAGTGGTCAGAAGCTAGATGCCAGCTCGGCCTTATAGCCCCAAAGGCCAGCTTTCACCTGATGCCCAGAGGTTGGCCAAAGGACTTCTTTTTCCCCTGCAAAATGGCCTCTCTTTGCGGCCACTCGCCCTGGCCCACCCTGACCGCCCAACCTAAAAATTGCCAAATTTTGCTGGATTTCTCCAAAACTACAGTGGTCAGAAGCTAGATGCCAGCTCGGCCTTATAGCCCCAAAGGCCAGCTTTCACCTGATGCCCAGAGGTTGGCCAAAGGACTTCTTTTTCCCCTGCAAAATGGCCTCTCTTTGCGGCCACTCGCCCTGGCCCACCCTGACCACCCAACCTAAAAATTGCCAAATTTTGCTGGATTTCTCCAAAACTACAGTGGTCAGAAGCTAGATGCCAGCTCGGCCTTATAGCCCCAAAGGCCAGCTTTCACCTGATGCCCAGAGGTTGGCCAAAGGACTTCTTTTTCCCCTGCAAAATGGCCTCTCTTTGCGGCCACTCGCCCTGGCCCACCCTGACCACCCAACCTAAAAATTGCCAAATTTTGCTGGATTTCTCCAAAACTACAGTGGTCAGAAGCTAGATGCCAGCTCGGCCTTATAGCCCCAAAGGCCAGCTTTCACCTGATGCCCAGAGGTTGGCCAAAGGACTTCTTTTTCCCCTGCAAAATGGCCTCTCTTTGCGGCCACTCGCCCTGGCCCACCCTGACCGCCCAACCTAAAAATTGCCAAATTTTGCTGGATTTCTCCAAAACTACAGTGGTCAGAAGCTAGATGCCAGCTCGGCCTTATAGCCCCAAAGGCCAGCTTTCACCTGATGCCCAGAGGTTGGCCAAAGGACTTCTTTTTCCCCTGCAAAATGGCCTCTCTTTGCGGCCACTCGCCGTGGCCCACCCTGAAGACCCAACCTAAAAATTGCCAAATTTTGCTGGATTTCTCCAAAACTACAGTGGTCAGAAGCTAGATGCCAGCTCGGCCTTATAGCCCCAAAGGCCAGCTTTCACCTGATGCCCAGAGGTTGGCCAAAGGACTTCTTTTTCCCCTGCAAAATGGCCTCTCTTTGCGGCCACTCGCCCTGGCCCACCCTGACCGCCCAACCTAAAAATTTCCAAATTTTGCTGGATTTCTCCAAAACTACAGTGGTCAGAAGCGAGATGCCAGCTCGGCCTTATAGCCCCAAAGGCCAGCTTTCACCTGATGCCCAGAGGTTGGCCAAAGGACTTCTTTTTCCCCTGCAAAATGGCCTCTCTTTGCGGCCACTCGCCCTGGCCCACCCTGACCACCCAACCTAAAAATTGCCAAATTTTGCTGGATTTCTCCAAAACTACAGTGGTCAGAAGCTAGATGCCAGCTCGGCCTTATAGCCCCAAAGGCCAGCTTTCACCTGATGCCCAGAGGTTGGCCAAAGGACTTCTTTTTCCCCTGCAAAATGGCCTCTCTTTGCGGCCACTCGCCCTGGCCCACCCTGACCACCCAACCTAAAAATTGCCAAATTTTGCTGGATTTCTCCAAAACTACAGTGGTCAGAAGCTAGATGCCAGCTCGGCCTTATAGCCCCAAAGGCCAGCTTTCACCTGATGCCCAGAGGTTGGCCAAAGGACTTCTTTTTCCCCTGCAAAATGGCCTCTCTTTGCGGCCACTCGCCCTGGCCCACCCTGACCGCCCAACCTAAAAATTGCCAAATTTTGCTGGATTTCTCCAAAACTACAGTGGTCAGAAGCTAGATGCCAGCTCGGCCTTATAGCCCCAAAGGCCAGCTTTCACCTGATGCCCAGAGGTTGGCCAAAGGACTTCTTTTTCCCCTGCAAAATGGCCTCTCTTTGCGGCCACTCGCCGTGGCCCACCCTGACCACCCAACCTAAAAATTGCCAAATTTTGCTGGATTTCTCCAAAACTACAGTGGTCAGAAGCTAGATGCCAGCTCGGCCTTATAGCCCCAAAGGCCAGCTTTCACCTGATGCCCAGAGGTTGGCCAAAGGACTTCTTTTTCCCCTGCAAAATGGCCTCTCTTTGCGGCCACTCGCCCTGGCCCACCCTGACCGCCCAACCTAAAAATTTCCAAATTTTGCTGGATTTCTCCAAAACTACAGTGGTCAGAAGCGAGATGCCAGCTCGGCCTTATAGCCCCAAAGGCAGCTTTCACCTGATGCCCAGAGGTTGGCCAAAGGACTTCTTTTTCCCCTGCAAAATGGCCTCTCTTTGCGGCCACTCGCCCTGGCCCACCCTGACCACCCAACCTAAAAATTGCCAAATTTTGCTGGATTTCTCCAAAACTACAGTGGTCAGAAGCTAGATGCCAGCTCGGCCTTATAGCCCCAAAGGCCAGCTTTCACCTGATGCCCAGAGGTTGGCCAAAGGACTTCTTTTTCCCCTGCAAAATGGCCTCTCTTTGCGGCCACTCGCCCTGGCCCACCCTGACCACCCAACCTAAAAATTGCCAAATTTTGCTGGATTTCTCCAAAACTACAGTGGTCAGAAGCTAGATGCCAGCTCGGCCTTATAGCCCCAAAGGCCAGCTTTCACCTGATGCCCAGAGGTTGGCCAAAGGACTTCTTTTTCCCCTGCAAAATGGCCTCTCTTTGCGGCCACTCGCCCTGGCCCACCCTGACCGCCCAACCTAAAAATTGCCAAATTTTGCTGGATTTCTCCAAAACTACAGTGGTCAGAAGCTAGATGCCAGCTCGGCCTTATAGCCCCAAAGGCCAGCTTTCACCTGATGCCCAGAGGTTGGCCAAAGGACTTCTTTTTCCCCCTGCAAAATGGCCTCTCTTTGCGGCCACTCGCCCTGGCCCACCCTGACCACCCAACCTAAAAATTGCCAAATTTTGCTGGATTTCTCCAAAACTACAGTGGTCAGAAGCTAGATGCCAGCTCGGCCTTATAGCCCCAAAGGCCAGCTTTCACCTGATGCCCAGAGGTTGGCCAAAGGACTTCTTTTTCCCCTGCAAAATGGCCTCTCTTTGCGGCCACTCGCCCTGGCCCACCCTGACCACCCAACCTAAAAATTGCCAAATTTTGCTGGATTTCTCGAAAACTACAGTGGTCAGAAGCTAGATGCCAGCTCGGCCTTATAGCCCCAAAGGCCAGCTTTCACCTGATGCCCAGAGGTTGGCCAAAGGACTTCTTTTTCCCCTGCAAAATGGCCTCTCTTTGTGGCCACTCGCCCTGGCCCACCTGACCACCCAACCTAAAAATTGCCAAATTTTGCTGGATTTCTCCAAAACTACAGTGGTCAGAAGCCAGATCCCAGCTCGGCCTTATAGCCCCAAAGGCCAGCTTTCACCTGATGCCCAGAGGTTGGCCAAAGGACTTCTTTTTCCCCTGCAAAATGGCCTCTCTTTGCGGCCACTCGCCTTGGCCCACCCTGACCACCCAACCTAAAAATTGCCAAATTTTGCTGGATTTCTCCAAAACTACAGTGGTCAGAAGCTAGATGCCAGCTAGGCCTTATAGCCCCAAAGGCCAGCTTTCACCTGATGCCCAGAGGTTGGCCAAAGGACTTCTTTTTCCCCTGCCAAATGGCCTCTCTTTGCGGCCACTCGCCCTGGCCCACCCTGACCACCCAACCTAAAAATTGCCAAATTTTGCTGGATTTCTCCAAAACTACAGTGGTCAGAAGCTAGATGCCAGCTCGGCCTTATAGCCCCAAAGGCCAGCTTTCACCTGATGCCCAGAGGTTGGCCAAAGGACTTCTTTTTCCCCTGCCAAATGGCCTCTCTTTGTGGCCACTCGCCCTGGCCCACCCTGACCACCCAACCTAAAAATTGCCAAATTTTGCTGGATTTCTCCAAAACTACAGTGGTCAGAAGCTAGATGCCAGCTCGGCCTTATAGCCCCAAAGGCCAGCTTTCACCTGATGCCCAGAGGTTGGCCAAAGGACTTCTTTTTCCCCTGCCAAATGGCCTCTCTTTGCGGCCACTCGCCCTGGCCCACCCTGACCGCCCAACCTAAAAATTGCCAAATTTTGCTGGATTTCTCCAAAACTACAGTGGTCAGAAGCTAGATGCCAGCTAGGCCTTATAGCCCCAAAGGCCAGCTTTCACCTGATGCCCAGAGGTTGGCCAAAGGACTTCTTTTTCCCCTGCAAATGGCCTCTCTTTGCGGCCACTCGCCCTGGCCCACCCTGACCACCCAACCTAAAAATTGCCAAATTTTGCTGGATTTCTCCAAAACTACAGTGGTCAGAAGCTAGATGCCAGCTCGGCCTTATAGCCCCAAAGGCCAGCTTTCACCTGATGCCCAGAGGTTGGCCAAAGGACTTCTTTTTCCCCTGCAAATGGCCTCTCTTTGCGGCCACTCGCCCTGGCCCACCCTGACCACCCAACCTAAAAATTGCCAAATTTTGCTGGATTTCTCCAAAACTACAGTGGTCAGAAGCTAGATGCCAGCTCGGCCTTATAGCCCCAAAGGCCAGCTTTCACCTGATGCCCAGAGGTTGGCCAAAGGACTTCTTTTTCCCCTGCCAAATGGCCTCTCTTTGCGGCCACTCGCCCTGGCCCACCCTGACCACCCAACCTAAAAATTGCCAAATTTTGCTGGATTTCTCCAAAACTACAGTGGTCAGAAGCTAGATGCCAGCTCGGCCTTATAGCCCCAAAGGCCAGCTTTCACCTGATGCCCAGAGGTTGGCCAAAGGACTTCTTTTTCCCCTGCAAAATGGCCTCTCTTTGCGGCCACTCGCCCTGGCCCACCCTGACCGCCCAACCTAAAAATTGCCAAATTTTGCTGGATTTCTCCAAAACTACAGTGGTCAGAAGCTAGATGCCAGCTCGGCCTTATAGCCCCAAAGGCCAGCTTTCACCTGATGCCCAGAGGTTGGCCAAAGGACTTCTTTTTCCCCTGCCAAATGGCCTCTCTTTGCGGCCACTCGCCCTGGCCCACCCTGACCACCCAACCTAAAAATTGCCAAATTTTGCTGGATTTCTCCAAAACTACAGTGGTCAGAAGCTAGATGCCAGCTCGGCCTTATAGCCCCAAAGGCCAGCTTTCACCTGATGCCCAGAGGTTGGCCAAAGGACTTCTTTTTCCCCTGCCAAATGGCCTCTCTTTGCGGCCACTCGCCCTGGCCCACCCTGACCACCCAACCTAAAAATTGCCAAATTTTGCTGGATTTCTCCAAAACTACAGTGGTCAGAAGCTAGATGCCAGCTCGGCCTTATAGCCCCAAAGGCCAGCTTTCACCTGATGCCCAGAGGTTGGCCAAAGGACTTCTTTTTCCCCTGCAAAATGGCCTCTCTTTGCGGCCACTCGCCCTGGCCCACCCTGACCACCCAACCTAAAAATTGCCAAATTTTGCTGGATTTCTCCAAAACTACAGTGGTCAGAAGCTAGATGCCAGCTCGGCCTTATAGCCCCAAAGGCCAGCTTTCACCTGATGCCCAGAGGTTGGCCAAAGGACTTCTTTTTCCCCTGCCAAATGGCCTCTCTTTGCGGCCACTCGCCCTGGCCCACCCTGACAACCCAACCTAAAAATTGCCAAATTTTGCTGGATTTCTCCAAAACTACAGTGGTCAGAAGCTAGATGCCAGCTCGGCCTTATAGCCCCAAAGGCCAGCTTTCACCTGATGCCCAGAGGTTGGCCAAAGGACTTCTTTTTCCCCTGCCAAATGGCCTCTCTTTGCGGCCACTCGCCCTGGCCCACCCTGACCGCCCAACCTAAAAATTGCCAAATTTTGCTGGATTTCTCCAAAACTACAGTGGTCAGAAGCTAGATGCCAGCTCGGCCTTATAGCCCCAAAGGCCAGCTTTCACCTGATGCCCAGAGGTTGGCCAAAGGACTTCTTTTTCCCCTGCAAAATGGCCTCTCTTTGCGGCCACTCGCCCTGGCCCACCCTGACCACCCAACCTAAAAATTGCCAAATTTTGCTGGATTTCTCCAAAACTACAGTGGTCAGAAGCTAGATCCCAGCTCGGCCTTATAGCCCCAAAGGCCAGCTTTCACCTGATGCCCAGAGGTTGGCCAAAGGACTTCTTTTTCCCCTGCAAAATGGCCTCTCTTTGCGGCCACTCGCCCTGGCCCACCCTGACCGCCCAACCTAAAAATTGCCAAATTTTGCTGGATTTCTCCAAAACTACAGTGGTCAGAAGCTAGATGCCAGCTCGGCCTTATAGCCCCAAAGGCCAGCTTTCACCTGATGCCCAGAGGTTGGCCAAAGGACTTCTTTTTCCCCTGCAAAATGGCCTCTCTTTGCGGCCACTCGCCCTGGCCCACCCTGACCACCCAACCTAAAAATTGCCAGATTTTGCTGGATTTCTCCAAAACTACAGTGGTCAGAAGCTAGATGCCAGCTCGGCCTTATAGCCCCAAAGGCCAGCTTTCACCTGATGCCCAGAGGTTGGCCAAAGGACTTCTTTTTCCCCTGCAAAATGGCCTCTCTTTGCGGCCACTCGCCCTGGCCCACCCTGACCACCCAACCTAAAAATTGCCAAATTTTGCTGGATTTCTCCAAAACTACAGTGGTCAGAAGCTAGATGCCAGCTCGGCCTTATAGCCCCAAAGGCCAGCTTTCACCTGATGCCCAGAGGTTGGCCAAAGGACTTCTTTTTCCCCTGCAAAATGGCCTCTCTTTGCGGCCACTCGCCCTGGCCCACCCTGACCACCCAACCTAAAAATTGCCAAATTTTGCTGGATTTCTCCAAAACTACAGTGGTCAGAAGCTAGATGCCAGCTCGGCCTTATAGCCCCAAAGGCCAGCTTTCACCTGATGCCCAGAGGTTGGCCAAAGGACTTCTTTTTCCCCTGCAAAATGGCCTCTCTTTGCGGCCACTCGCCCTGGCCCACCCTGACCGCCCAACCTAAAAATTGCCAAATTTTGCTGGATTTCTCCAAAACTACAGTGGTCAGAAGCTAGATGCCAGCTCGGCCTTATAGCCCCAAAGGCCAGCTTTCACCTGATGCCCAGAGGTTGGCCAAAGGACTTCTTTTTCCCCTGCAAAATGGCCTCTCTTTGCGGCCACTCGCCCTGGCCCACCCTGACCACCCAACCTAAAAATTGCCAAATTTTGCTGGATTTCTCCAAAACTACAGTGGTCAGAAGCTAGATGCCAGCTCGGCCTTATAGCCCCAAAGGCCAGCTTTCACCTGATGCCCAGAGGTTGGCCAAAGGACTTCTTTTTCCCCTGCAAAATGGCCTCTCTTTGCGGCCACTCGCCCTGGCCCACCCTGACCACCCAACCTAAAAATTGCCAAATTTTGCTGGATTTCTCCAAAACTACAGTGGTCAGAAGCTAGATGCCAGCTCGGCCTTATAGCCCCAAAGGCCAGCTTTCACCTGATGCCCAGAGGTTGGCCAAAGGACTTCTTTTTCCCCTGCAAAATGGCCTCTCTTTGCGGCCACTCGCCCTGGCCCACCCTGACCGCCCAACCTAAAAATTGCCAAATTTTGCTGGATTTCTCCAAAACTACAGTGGTCAGAAGCTAGATGCCAGCTCGGCCTTATAGCCCCAAAGGCCAGCTTTCACCTGATGCCCAGAGGTTGGCCAAAGGACTTCTTTTTCCCCTGCAAAATGGCCTCTCTTTGCGGCCACTCGCCCTGGCCCACCCTGACCACCCAACCTAAAAATTGCCAAATTTTGCTGGATTTCTCCAAAACTACAGTGGTCAGAAGCTAGATGCCAGCTCGGCCTTATAGCCCCAAAGGCCAGCTTTCACCTGATGCCCAGAGGTTGGCCAAAGGACTTCTTTTTCCCCTGCAAAATGGCCTCTCTTTGCGGCCACTCGCCCTGCCGCACCCTGACCACCCAACCTAAAAATTGCCAAATTTTGCTGGATTTCTCCAAAACTACAGTGGTCAGAAGCTAGATGCCAGCTCGGCCTTATAGCCCCAAAGGCCAGCTTTCACCTGATGCCCAGAGGTTGGCCAAAGGACTTCTTTTTCCCCTGCCAAATGGCCTCTCTTTGCGGCCACTCGCCCTGGCCCACCCTGACCGCCCAACCTAAAAATTGCCAAATTTTGCTGGATTTCTCCAAAACTACAGTGGTCAGAAGCCAGATGCCAGCTCGGCCTTATAGCCTCAAAGGCCAGCTTTCACCTGATGCCCAGAGGTTGGCCAAAGGACTTCTTTTTCCCCTGCAAAATGGCCTCTCTTTGCGGCCACTCGCCCTGGCCCACCCTGACCACCCAACCTAAAAATTGCCAAATTTTGCTGGATTTCTCCAAAACTACAGTGGTCAGAAGCTAGATGCCAGCTCGGCCTTATAGCCTCAAAGGCCAGCTTTCACCTGATGCCCAGAGGTTGGCCAAAGGACTTCTTTATCCCCTGCAAAATGGCCTCTCTTTGCGGCCACTCGCCCTGGCCCACCCTGACCGCCCAACCTAAAAATTGCCAAATTTTGCTGGATTTCTCCAAAACTACAGTGGTCAGAAGCTAGATGCCAGCTCGGCCTTATAGCCCCAAAGGCCAGCTTTCACCTGATGCCCAGAGGTTGGCCAAAGGACTTCTTTTTCCCCTGCAAAATGGCCTCTCTTTGCAGCCACTCGCCCTGGCCCACCCTGACCACCCAACCTAAAAATTGCCAAATTTTGCTGGATTTCTCCAAAACTACAGTGGTCAGAAGCTAGATGCCAGCTCGGCCTTATAGCCCCAAAGGCCAGCTTTCACCTGATGCCCAGAGGTTGGCCAAAGGACTTCTTTTTCCCCTGCAAAATGGCCTCTCTTTGCGGCCACTCGCCCTGGCCCACCCTGACCACCCAACCTAAAAATTGCCAAATTTTGCTGGATTTCTCCAAAACTACAGTGGTCAGAAGCTAGATGCCAGCTCGGCCTTATAGCCCCAAAGGCCAGCTTTCACCTGATGCCCAGAGGTTGGCCAAAGGACTTCTTTTTCCCCTGCAAAATGGCCTCTCTTTGCGGCCACTCGCCCTGGCCCACCCTGACCACCCAACCTAAAAATTGCCAAATTTTGCTGGATTTCTCCAAAACTACAGTGGTCAGAAGCTAGATGCCAGCTCGGCCTTATAGCCCCAAAGGCCAGCTTTCACCTGATGCCCAGAGGTTGGCCAAAGGACTTCTTTTTCCCCTGCCAAATGGCCTCTCTTTGCGGCCACTCGCCCTGGCCCACCCTGACCACCCAACCTAAAAATTGCCAAATTTTGCTGGATTTCTCCAAAACTACAGTGGTCAGAAGCTAGATGCCAGCTCGGCCTTATAGCCCCAAAGGCCAGCTTTCACCTGATGCCCAGAGGTTGGCCAAAGGACTTCTTTTTCCCCTGCAAAATGGCCTCTCTTTGCGGCCACTCGCCCTGGCCCACCCTGACCACCCAACCTAAAAATTGCCAAATTTTGCTGGATTTCTCCAAAACTACAGTGGTCAGAAGCTAGATGCCAGCTCGGCCTTATAGCCCCAAAGGCCAGCTTTCACCTGATGCCCAGAGGTTGGCCAAAGGACTTCTTTTTCCCCTGCCAAATGGCCTCTCTTTGCGGCCACTCGCCCTGGCCCACCCTGACCAGCCCAACCTAAAAATTGCCAAATTTTGCTGGATTTCTCCAAAACTACAGTGGTCAGAAGCTAGATGCCAGCTCGGCCTTATAGCCCCAAAGGCCAGCTTTCACCTGATGCCCAGAGGTTGGCCAAAGGACTTCTTTTTCCCCTGCCAAATGGCCTCTCTTTGCGGCCACTCGCCCTGGCCCACCCTGACCACCCAACCTAAAAATTGCCAAATTTTGCTGGATTTCTCCAAAACTACAGTGGTCAGAAGCTAGATGCCAGCTCGGCCTTATAGCCCCAAAGGCCAGCTTTCACCTGATGCCCAGAGGTTGGCCAAAGGACTTCTTTTTCCCCTGCCAAATGGCCTCTCTTTGCGGCCACTCGCCCTGGCCCACCCTGACCGCCCAACCTAAAAATTGCCAAATTTTGCTGGATTTCTCCAAAACTACAGTGGTCAGAAGCTAGATGCCAGCTCGGCCTTATAGCCCCAAAGGCCAGCTTTCACCTGATGCCCAGAGGTTGGCCAAAGGACTTCTTTTTCCCCTGCAAAATGGCCTCTCTTTGCGGCCACTCGCCTGGCCCACCCTGACCGCCCAACCTAAAAATTGCCAAATTTTGCTGGATTTCTCCAAAACTACAGTGGTCAGAAGCTAGATGCCAGCTCGGCCTTATAGCCCCAAAGGCCAGCTTTCACCTGATGCCCAGAGGTTGGCCAAAGGACTTCTTTTTCCCCTGCAAAATGGCCTCTCTTTGCGGCCACTCGCCCTGGCCCACCCTGACCACCCAACCTAAAAATTGCCAAATTTTGCTGGATTTCTCCAAAACTACAGTGGTCAGAAGCTAGATGCCAGCTCGGCCTTATAGCCCCAAAGGCCAGCTTTCACCTGATGCCCAGAGGTTGGCCAAAGGACTTCTTTTTCCCCTGCAAAATGGCCTCTCTTTGCGGCCACTCGCCCTGGCCCACCCTGACCACCCAACCTAAAAATTGCCAAATTTTGCTGGATTTCTCCAAAACTACAGTGGTCAGAAGCTAGATGCCAGCTCGGCCTTATAGCCCCAAAGGCCAGCTTTCACCTGATGCCCAGAGGTTGGCCAAAGGACTTCTTTTTCCCCTGCAAAATGGCCTCTCTTTGCGGCCACTCGCCCTGGCCCACCCTGACCACCCAACCTAAAAATTGCCAAATTTTGCTGGATTTCTCGAAAACTACAGTGGTCAGAAGCTAGATGCCAGCTCGGCCTTATAGCCCCAAAGGCCAGCTTTCACCTGATGCCCAGAGGTTGGCCAAAGGACTTCTTTTTCCCCTGCAAAATGGCCTCTCTTTGTGGCCACTCGCCCTGGCCCACCTGACCACCCAACCTAAAAATTGCCAAATTTTGCTGGATTTCTCCAAAACTACAGTGGTCAGAAGCCAGATCCCAGCTCGGCCTTATAGCCCCAAAGGCCAGCTTTCACCTGATGCCCAGAGGTTGGCCAAAGGACTTCTTTTTCCCCTGCAAAATGGCCTCTCTTTGCGGCCACTCGCCTTGGCCCACCCTGACCACCCAACCTAAAAATTGCCAAATTTTGCTGGATTTCTCCAAAACTACAGTGGTCAGAAGCTAGATGCCAGCTAGGCCTTATAGCCCCAAAGGCCAGCTTTCACCTGATGCCCAGAGGTTGGCCAAAGGACTTCTTTTTCCCCTGCCAAATGGCCTCTCTTTGCGGCCACTCGCCCTGGCCCACCCTGACCACCCAACCTAAAAATTGCCAAATTTTGCTGGATTTCTCCAAAACTACAGTGGTCAGAAGCTAGATGCCAGCTCGGCCTTATAGCCCCAAAGGCCAGCTTTCACCTGATGCCCAGAAGTTGGCCAAAGGACTTCTTTTTCCCCTGCAAAATGGCCTCTCTTTGCGGCCACTCGCCCTGGCCCACCCTGACCGCCCAACCTAAAAATTTCCAAATTTTGCTGGATTTCTCCAAAACTACAGTGGTCAGAAGCTAGATGCCAGCTCGGCCTTATAGCCCCAAAGGCCAGCTTTCACCTGATGCCCAGAGGTTGGCCAAAGGACTTCTTTTTCCCCTGCCAAATGGCCTCTCTTTGCGGCCACTCGCCCTGGCCCACCCTGACCGCCCAACCTAAAAATTGCCAAATTTTGCTGGATTTCTCCAAAACTACAGTGGTCAGAAGCTAGATGCCAGCTCGGCCTTATAGCCCCAAAGGCCAGCTTTCACCTGATGCCCAGAGGTTGGCCAAAGGACTTCTTTTTCCCCTGCCAAAATGGCCTCTCTTTGCGGCCACTCGCCCTGGCCCACCCTGACCGCCCAACCTAAAAATTGCCAAATTTTGCTGGATTTCTCCAAAACTACAGTGGTCAGAAGCTAGATGCCAGCTCGGCCTTATAGCCCCAAAGGCCAGCTTTCACCTGATGCCCAGAGGTTGGCCAAAGGACTTCTTTTTCCCCTGCAAAATGGCCTCTCTTTGCAGCCACTCGCCCTGGCCCACCCTGACCGCCCAACCTAAAAATTTCCAAATTTTGCTGGATTTCTCAAAAACTACAGTGGTCAGAAGCGAGATGCCAGCTCGGCCTTGTAGCCCCAAAGGCCAGCTTTCACCTGATGCCCAGAGGTTGGCCAAAGGACTTCTTTTTCCCCTGCAAAATGGCCTCTCTTTGCGGCCACTCGCCCTGGCCCACCCTGACCACCCAACCTAAAAATTGCCAAATTTTGCTGGATTTCTCCAAAACTACAGTGGTCAGAAGCTAGATGCCAGCTCGGCCTTATAGCCCCAAAGGCCAGCTTTCACCTGATGCCCAGAGGTTGGCCAAAGGACTTCTTTTTCCCCTGCCAAATGGCCTCTCTTTGCGGCCACTCGCCCTGGCCCACCCTGACAACCCAACCTAAAAATTGCCAAATTTTGCTGGATTTCTCCAAAACTACAGTGGTCAGAAGCTAGATGCCAG